>NC_085137.1:202172954-202472954 GCF_035046485.1 Aedes albopictus | reverse complement strand
TTAATGGACCTATTGCAGAGTTATAGCTGTATTTCTGTGTCCCGATTATTGCGGATACAGGTTTTAGTTACAAAACAAGTTACAAAGTCATCATTTTTATTTTGTTGTCCTTATAATTAACAATGGGTGGTGCTAGCATGGGAGGAGTAGTGGTAACTGTGCGAGAAGTCATGCTACATCATTTCGATCTCCAAATAGCCTACCGAACACGTACAGCGCACGGAAACCAAGTGCATTCCAACAAGCACTGAGGTGAGTTAGAATGTCATGACATTTAATCAGTGTGTTTCATAAGTAGTGTTTGGTGTTAAGTGTGAAGTGCGGCTCGATAATCCAAAGGTTATTAGTTCGATACTTTGGTGACAAGATTTCTTTATTTCGGATATTATGTCGCATAAGATGCTATATTACGTCGCAATAGTGCATACCGTACATCGCATAAGATATCGCTTCAAATCTTATAGCGTCATTATTTTTCCGTCAATGCACGTATACCGCCTCCACTTTTGTACGCATAAGGCACTTTTACTGCATCTTATGCGATGTAACTTTTCCGCATAAAGGTACGTATAACATGAACATTAACTTCATTATACGTGCAAATTGGTTGTCTGGGACGACAACGCTGATGGGATTACCACCTTGGATCTAGCTGGGCGTGATGCAGCATTCCTAACTCAGCCGCTGTTTGAGCCGCCCCCCGTTGGTAAACAGATGCTCGGGTCGTACCTCCTCAATCTAGCTGAAGTCAGAAGGACAACAGTGCCCAGGCTGCACTATGTACCAGCAAAGCACACAACTCTTAGCGGCGGTATTTGTCATCGCTTGACCCGTGGGAGCATGAGGTAGAAATTTGTGAGGATCAAATCACTCTACTTAGCGTTCGCAGCTTTTTCTTTTTTTTTCTCACTCTCTCTCGTAAACAAACATGAGAAAGAGAAAGATAAAAGAGGGGGCACTTGCCAGGTGGAAGGTTAATTCCCCATTGCGTCTGTTAATCCCACTATCTACCCTCGGGATCGGGATCAACCTCTGGGTTTACCATCCTTGCTTGGCCAAGATGCAAACGGTGATGGAACTGTTCCATTATAAGGAATCCTACATTTTTAAGGTATTAAGGATGATAAAACATCAGTCTGAGATTAAGCATTATGTGCGAACTTCTAGCTCCGGATATTTATTTTGCTGTAGCTTTCATTTTTGTCATTGTATACTACTGTGTGTACTAAAGCTGCTGAATCAACAGCCAAAGCCAAGATACCCGATACAAACCACCAGAATAGTGGATGCTACGGATTTTCCAATTGCGATCTGACCTGGTGCAGCTAGGCACCGACAGACCCTCATTCGTATGCAGAAAGATAGGTACCGAAGGTATAAATCCCGTCGTCAGCATACACGCAAGCCTTTGTGGCATTGATTATTGATTGTTAATTAAAATGGAATAATAATGATTTATCAATTGCGTTTCGCACATTTGCATGTATTATTGGACCAAACCTCAATTCGGAAGTAGGGTATGGCAATGCATGCTTGTGCTGCTGGCGTACAGGATTGCAACCGAATTGCAACTGCAGCTGTTTGAAGTTTCCTAGCTTTTGAAAATATTAGCGAGTCTATAGTTTGAGACCGTGATGATATAAGACAATGTGCAAATGTGCATGTTACTAAACATGTGAGGTTAGGTGTCTTTATTAGAGAGATTTTCAGCCCGAGGCTGGTTCATCTCTTAAAACTAAACACGTGAATTCAAAATTATTGATGCTCATTTTGATTATTTACTATTTTAGCCAATTCACTGGAAATATAGCGCGTAGAGCTGGCAAATCTCACTCAGTAATACTTAACATAGTATCCACATATTTAAAATTTGAAAATATAAAGGAATAATGAAGCTCTGCAAAACATTATCGGGCGCAAAAATGTGAAGTGATTAAAATAACAATTTATTGTCCTTGACCGCATTGTCATAAACGGTAACTACTTAAACCTTTAATCGATAGCACAACCAAGTCAAACACCAAATTCAGCTTTACTGCACATGAAATTCCTGACCCAAATCCAACAGACGAAACCGCTACCATTCGCGTCAGCCGGCGGTAAACCACATAATGTTCTGGCACGTCATGTAACTTACTGCGGCAAGAGGAAAGCCATTGTGCGTTACTATGCATCCAGTCAGTGTTCAACATTTTACTGAAGATATACAGTAGTTGGCGGACTTCCGACTTACTGTATAACCTTTTACCTGACTGAATCAGTCCATCTTTCAATGCTTCAATCCATTCCGATAGAGAATCCAATAACCTATTATCATACCTGGCTGAAGACGAAAGCCCTAGCTATATAGTATAGACCAAGCAAACTAACTACACCGCCAACAAAAGCAGCAGGATGTAAATGTAATGTATGTGCACTTTACCCCTGAAACCCAGATTGTAGTACACACTCCACACAGCTGCTGAGGTGCACCTCGGAGATCCCGTCGAGGCTGTCAGAAGTAAAACACTGGAAAAGCTCATTTTCCACTCTTGTCGGTCTCATTTCTCACTCAACCACTTCAGCCGCCGCCAGCAACGTGGATCGTCGGGTTGGTCTGTCGGTCGGATCGGTACCCACGCTGCTACAACTGCGGATAACCCCGACCTGACGTACGTCAGAACACTGTGGACCAGAAGCTGAAACTTTCGAAAATGAAAGTGTACTTCATACAATTTATTAAATCATACTAAACGAGTTTGAGCTTTATTGACCGCGCGTAGTTGCTACTCCTGTATATCGTCAGGCCAGCCGCACACACATGGAAATCAATAAGATTACAGCGTAGGACTTACAGGCATTTTTAGTGTGCAAAGCCTGAAGTACACAGGGTCAAGTATTTGACAAGGGAAGAACTCAAGAAACAACATCAGTTTGACACTAATGATAATTCGATGGAGTCAAACAAGATATTTGAAAATTGGTTTCTTTTTGTACAAATATTTCACCCTGTGTACGAACAGCTTAAGTGTGGTCTTTTTCTGGGGATGCCGAATGGCTTAGAATATAACTGTTTGGCAGAAGTTCACGTTGGTGCGTGCATGCCGATTGGTAGGCGTATGATGACAGACTGTGTTGAGATTACCTACTTTAAAGATGATACAGCATTATTCACAAAAAAAGGATTTTTAACTCCACTTCTGTTTATGGGACGGGGATGAAGCTGGTGATGAACCCTGAACCTTCCGCATACGAATCAGGAGCGATACATCATACAAAACGGACTCTGTTAAAACTTGGGACGGTATACTTTAGCTGTAAATTTTAACACAAATTCAGCAAATTACAGACCATTGTGATCCAATGCAATGCGTATGGAAACCTCCATGTATGGTGTGTGGTTGAAGGCGCGAGGGTAACTGTCGGGAATGAAATTGGATACAGTTTTCCCCCGCGTGATCCCGCATACATTTTACTGCCAGACGATGACGACGACGACGACGACGAGGGCGACTACGGTAAGTGAGTGAACAGCGAAAGGAACAGCATTAGCAGTAGGTACTGCAACATCGCATCTCCCGTCCGTCCATGGCAAACATTTCCCAAACGGAAATGTACAAGCACTGGGTACTAACTGGGAGAACCATCATCAGCCAAGATAGATAGCCATATAGTTGTACACACAGTAGGTAGATTCATTTTTAATCCGCACTCCCCGGATGGATCAGTGGAGCAGCACCAGCACCAGCGCTAGTGGGCATTAGGAGAAAAGCGATTGAATTAAGTTTTAATTAAAATTTTAATGTTCTCCTCTTATTAGATTCAGTGGAGTTTAATTCAATATCGCATATGTCCGATTGCCCCTCGGGTTGGCAAACAGTTGCTGGGCTGGTAATGAGCTTACCAAATTCGAGCGCAGATTTAGCCTGCAGTCCATTATGGATGAATTTATATTAGTATGAAGATTTGATGGAGTTTGAGGCATATTACGTATCTGGACACTTTGTGGGCTACATTCTTCCTCTTCTTTATTCTTCTTCTTCTTTTTTTATCTCTTCTTATTGGCGTTACGTTCAAACTAAACCAAGCCTGCTCCTCAGCTTTTTGTTCTATAACAAGTAACATTTTGATGATCAGTTAGTTTTCTAGAGGTTTTTAGAACCGTCAAAAAATCTTTTATTTTGGTTTTATGATGATTCTAAGAACCTCATCTAGTCTATTTGACTAAGAAATGCCCGTGCAGCTGCCAGCTTAGTATTACACCACAGACCCCTGTTCCGGGTGGAAAAGTACACCAAAACAGGGAACTCTAATCCAAGGTGTCAGGCGACCCATGCTGATGGATGAATGGTTGACAGGGTTAAATATGCTCGACCTTTAACGGAGCCCATACCGTATGTAGATTATCTTTTCGGGTTGCCAATTCAACCCTATTCCCAACTGCTGCCAACTATGGAATTACAAGAAAAACTTACTTTGTCGTCAGGAATTTTGCCGAAATCAACGTTCGTTTTTATTTCTCATACGGATGGTCGCTCAATGTTTACTACATAAGACGTAACAAAACCCCTCCGGCACACGCGAATGACATTACGACGAAAAACAGCAACAAAAACTGAAACGCATTCAGCAGCACCGGCCTCCGGCTTCCACATGACCGAACCACGCAAACATAACTCCCCATCCAAACCGTTCTTGAGTTTACATCCTAAAGTCTACGGATGTAACAGTAACTTTTTTCATAATACTAAACTATGATATGTTATCTATCATGTCTAGTAAATCTTCCGAATGTTCAATGGACATTATCAGATCAGCTGGAGTCATCCAAACTATTATGATGTTTATAATCTACAGCTCTACAGGGCCCATATAGCCGAGGCGGTAAACGCACGGGTATTCAGCATGACCATGCTGAGGGTGACGGGTTCGATTCCCGGTCGGTCCAGGATCTTTTCGTAAAAGGAAATTTCCTTGACTTCCTTGGGCATAGAGTATCTTCGTGCCTGCCACACGATATACACATGCAAAATGGTCATTGGCAGAGGAAGCTCTCAGTTAAAAACTGTGGAAGTGCTCATAGAACACTAATAGAAGCTGAGAAGCAGGCTTTGTCCCATTGAGGACGTTACGCCAAGAAGAGGAGAGGAGAGGAATCTACAGCTCTAATTACCTCTAGGTAATTAACGGCGTTAAATGTTTTTTAACGACTTAACGATCCCTATAATTTTGTTACATGTTTCAGTTTCGCTTATATTTTGATTCGGCAATAGTAGGCTGCGGCTTATTTTTCAAAAGTTGTTGAAACCTGGAATTCGTAAGCTCTTTTTTTATTATTAACAAAACAAACAAACATAATACATTATATGGATACACTTCCAGTGAGATATGGGTTTTCTCTTTGAAGGAAGTGCTTCTATGCTACTTTACAATGCTATAATATTTTTAAAAACTACAGTAATTATGTATTGCGTGAACGATGGCATGATGTAGATGGTGGGCGGTTGGCGGTGAGTGGCAGGCGTGGCGGTGGGCTGATTGTGGCGATGGTGGTGGGAGGCGGCTGGAGACGAGAAAGAGTAGATGCGGAACAAGTAAATGTTTTGGCAACGGGTGTTTATGGGGCAACGTGGTTGGCGGTTCATTATAACATGAATGTAGACATATGTTCTTTCAAGTGCTTCCTCAATCTTAGTTTAAAACAGTTGTAGCTAGGAGATAATTTACACTATACAGGTAACCCATTATGCAGCGTGCTTCCTGCATGAACAAACTTTTTGCGACCAAACTCCGAATTCAGTCGTTGCAGGACAAGATTTCCGTCATGCCTTGACTCTCGAATCCGCGTAACTCTTCTCAAGAGCGTGTTATGATGAGTGGCGTTGTCGGAAAGGATCTTCCAAACTTGCATTAGTGTTTGATAGTTGTAAAGAGCCTTTACAGGTAGTATCGAGTCATGGGATTCCTTGTAGAGATCGAGGGTAGGATATAGCCGTGGTCTTCCGTAAATAATTTTCAGGCATCTGTTTTGGATTACCTGAAGCTCTTTTAACACCGATATACTGGCTGTACCCCAGCATGTGGCTAGGTATTGAAGTCTACTATGGAACAGCGCATGATAGAGCTCTAGTAACCATTTTCTGGGTATAAAGCTGGATATCTTACGAAAAACTCCACAGATGGAACTTAACTTGTTTTTGAGGTCATTGATGTGTGCGATCCATTTCAAGGTAGAATCCAGTTTAAGGCCAAGGAACAAATACTCTGTAACCTCCTCAATTTGGCATCCTTGGATTTGCAAAGCGTCGCGTACCTACAGGCAGTTGTTTTTTAGGTGAATGAAAGATCATATACTTAGTCTTTCTGAGGTTGAGCGATAGCAGATTTGTATCAAAAAAAATCCTTCAGAAGCACGATGTCATACTCTATTTGTCTTTGCAGGTCGTCGATGTTGTTTGCTTCATAGAGCAACGAAGTGTCATCGGCGAAGAGGCGAAGCTTTCCTTTCAGTGGCAGCTTCGATATGTCATTGATGAAAAGCAGGAAAAGGATCGGCCCAAGATTGCTACCTTGGGGAACCCCTGTTGTAATTACACCTGGAGAGCTTTTGTTACTTCCTATGGCAACAAACTGATGCCGGTCCGTGAGGTAGCTCTGAAGCAGCGATTTTGTTACTCCTCTGAAGCCCAAGATATCAAGTTTTTTTACTAGCATGCTATGGTCCACGGTGTCGAATGCCTTTTTTAGATCGATAAAAAGAGCAGCCGCGATCTTTTTGCTATCCAGTGATCCATAGATGTCGTCAACAAGATCACTACAAGCTGACAGGGTACTCGAACCACTTCTAAATCCATACTGATACGCGTATATTAGGTTGAATCTTTGGGTAAACGCAGTTATTCTAGAAGCCAGCAATTTCTCAATAACTTTGTCCAAAGACAAGACAAGAAAGACAAGATATTGGACGATAGTTGTTCAAATCTTTTGTATTGCCTGATTTGAATATGGGAACCACCCTGGCGAGTTTGAGGCAGTCTGGATATTGGCCGGTGTGAATTATTTCGTTGAAAACATCCGTGATCAGTTGCGCAAAGAACAGATGATGGGTTTTAATGAAGCAGGCTGGAATGTCGTCAGGTCCAGATGACTTTTTTATATCTAATTTACTGATCAGAATGACAACTTCATTGGTGGATTGGTGGATTCAAATGACACAAAAAGAGAAACCTCTGAGTTTAAGCCAAAAATGAGATTTAGAGGTCGCGCAATCGCTTCAAAGTTGAATTTTCGAGTAATAAAAAGGTGTTTTCACTTCAAGCACCATAACTTTCTCAATTTTCAACCGATTTTCAATCTTTTTTTTAAGAATTTCTCACAAATTAAATTTCAAATAAACTCGTAGAACATCATTTACATCCAAAATCACGCAAAGTATGAGTTTTTGAAGGTTTAATTTATTTTTTTCTCCTTTTTACAAAATTTTTTATCTTCAGAGTCCTATAACTTTTTAACCGTTTGACCAATTTCAAATTTTTTAGCTTGCTTTTGTTGATATTTTTGTTGCCTATCTTTGTCCCAAACAAACTTTTCATCAAAGTAGTCATTTTTATGATACTTTTCACCAAAAACTGCCAAAACATGCCTTAAAACTTGATTTTTTCATGCAAAGTTGAAGTTTTTTACGATTATTTGCAATTTTTTTACTCCAAACCAGATACTTAGCATCATATTTAGGAAAATGGAACACATTGGAGGATTTTTTTCAATTTTTTTTCCTCGCATTTCGAACATGAAAATATTGTTTGATTCAGAACACTCCTAAAACTGAAGTTTAAGGCTTCCATATGATTATTGAGAATAAATTTTTCATTTTGAGCCCGAAATTAAGCATGAAAACAATTAAAATTTTGCCAAAAATCTGATTTCTCTAAAAAAATACGGACGGTTTTGGTATTTATCTATTTTGAAACGATTTTTTAAAGGTACAGGTCATTTAATAGCTAAATGATAGCAGATTACGATATATCATTCCACAGCAGAAACTGTTTCAATGTAAAATGCTTGTTTGACCATTTCATGAGGTGGGTCAAGTCGATCAATGTTACCCCGCTGATCAATGATACCCCGGATTACGGTACTCGAAAATTCAACTTTGAAGCGATTGCGCGACCTCTAAATCTCAATATTTTTGGCTTAAACTCAGAGGTTTCTCTTTCTGTGTCATTTGAATCCAAAAGAGCTTACGAATTCCAGGTTTCAACAACTTTTGAAAAATAAGCCGCAGCCTAGGCAATAGGACACGAGGTACTCCCCACCCCCGTTGGTTTGAACGACACCTAAAAAAAGAACATCCAACCAACTTCTAGTAACCCTGTGGACATCGAAAATCACACTGATGGTAATCCTTTTTGCTGTTTTGTTTTGATTCTGCGTTCCATTTCACCCCATTTCATGAGCAGAATGACGTTTAAACCATTTTTAGTTTGAACGATGTGCAGTTCAACGAGGGTCAAATTAAAAAGTGATCAGATTAGACGCGGTCAAACCAACGAGGGTAGACGGTAGTAACATCCATCTCATTACTACACCAGAACAGGATTTAGACGATGTTGTTTGAGCAAAACTCATGGGTGTAATTGAAGAGGCAAGAAATGGAGAATATAATCTTTGAACAAGTTTTCAGTATATCCTAGACCACATTTTCACATGTTTTAGTCAACTTTGAATCCTTTATGAAAATATTGCAAAAAGTTCGTTTTCACATATTAAAATTCTCTAGATCATCAAAATTCTTAAGATTCTTAGAACTTTCGAAAAGTTGCTGGACATCCCAAAAACAAGACTGAGAACCTTTTCAAACTTTTTAAATTTGCAAAAAGTGTCTGGAAGTTTGTGAACGTTCAAAAAAAAAAAAGAAAAATAACTTTCGAGAATGTTCTGGAACAACCCAATTCATCAAATTTTAGAGATATTTGTGGGAGCTACTGAACGTTCCAAAAAACAGAAAAATCCTCTAGAATGTTCTGGAACATCAAACTGCTTTGACCTTTCAGGACGCGCGCCATCAAGCAACCGAAACTGGACCACGCTCGCGCTGTATACGAAGAGCGAGGTTTTTGGCAGTGTTGTACTTTTTACAACAGCGCGCGTCCTTGAGGGTTAAATACCTGGAACTTTCTAGAAGCTGCTGAAGTGTTAGAAGCAGCAGAAAGAAAAACAACGAACCTTCTAAAATTTTCTGGAATATATTTTTTAATGACGAGAATGTTGGTGAGCGTTCATGATAAAATGTAAAATGGACCTTCTAAATAGTTTTAGAACATCAACCAAGATGAACTAGCCTAGGGCTAAAAATCTCGTTAACACAGATATAAAAAAACCCGGATTGATCCACCTAGTGGTGATAGTGCCTTTCTCGTCGAATATGCACTCATGACGTTTCCGTTGACGTGAGCTGAAATGTTCCTGAATCATGAGAATACTTTACTTAGAATTTTATCAGAGTCATCATTGATTTGACTTTAAACTTATTGATGGCACATATTCCGACGTTATGTTCAACGTATAGGCAGAGCTGAAAAATATCAGACCTCTCAGTTGACAGCTTGACCTCCTTCACTACCACTGGAGGCCGATCAACACCAAGACGATACAACTTTTTCACAAACACAGATACCTTAACGATTTTCGACAAAGTATTTTCTACACACTTCTACACACGCTATATTTTATTATCATTAGCTACAAGATGCATGTAAAATTTGACAAAACATGCAAGTAACTGAAATTTTTCATACTGAATCCCATTCAACTTTCAACCACATTGCAGTGCGTGAAGGAGCAACCAGTCGCACAAAAATTTTACGCAGTCATTTTAGACGCGAAACAGAATTGAAAAAGTTTATTCGGAGTTATTACGATTAAATTTTAATTTTCCCATACAACGTTGACCCATCCTTCTGCATTATTACACCTCAGGAATCTGAAACGGTGTGATTGGATGAGTTCGTCTTAGTTTTGTCAAGATATCTATCGCTTGCTTTGATATTTCTCACTTTTGAATTCCGATGAAGCTCCCAACGCTAGTTTTGGGATACTACCGGTAGTTTCTTATGTGGTCTGAGACTATTTTCTTGCTTACCGTTCATCAGGTTATCGGAAAATCCGCGATTTGATGTGTCGCATGCATGGGTTTGGTTCGCTTTTATATTTGGCCACTTCCAGCGGAACACTCGGAACCGGTTTCGGAACACCATCGGTTGTCCCAAATATGGTCTGAAACTATTTTCTTGCTAACCGTTCATCAGGTTACTTAAGGAGCCGCGATTTGATGTGTCGTATGCATGTGTTTGGTTCACTTAAATATTTGGCGGTGGAGCGGGCCTGGTTTGATGGTTAGAACACAAGACTATCATGCCAAGGGCCTGGGATCGAATCTCACTCCCGACATATTCACAAAACGTAGGTTCTTCCTTCGGAAGGGAAGGGAAAAGTCCCGAGATGAACTAGCTTCGAGTTAAAAATCTCGTTAATAAAGACAAAAAAAATAATATTTGGCCACTTCCGGAGGGAACCCGGAACCGGTTCCGGAAAACCACCGGTTGTCTCAAATATGGTCTAAAACTATTTTTTACTAACCATTCATCAGGTCGCCTAAGGAGCCGCGATTTGAAGTGTCGCATGCATGGGTTCGGTTCACTTTTATATTTGGCCACATCTGGCGGGACATACGAATCCGGTTCCGGAACACTACCGGTAGAATCTTAGGTTGTCTGAGACTATTTTCTTGCTTACCATTCATCAAGTTATTGAAAAAGCCGCGACTTGATGTGTCGCATGCCTGGGTTTGCTTCACTGTTATATTTGGCCACTTCCGGCAAGAATTCCGGAACCGGTTTTGGAACACCGGTAGTTTCTTATGTGATCTGAGACCATTTTTTTGCTAACCGTTCATCAGGTTATTGCAAAGGGCGCGATTTGACGTGTCGCTTGCATGGGTTTGTTTCATTTTTATATTTATCCACTTCCGGCGGGACGCCCGGAACCGGTTCAGGAACACTACCGGTTCAGATATGATCTGAGACTATTTTCCTGTTAACCGTTCTGTTACCGATAGAAACGAGGTCATGATGACGACCATGAAACGGTCATAGGTGGCTATGCATTAAAGAAAAAAAAAAACCCAAATTAATCCACCTAGTGGTGATAGTGCCTTTCTCGTCGAACATGTTCTCACAATCTTTCCGGCAACGTAAGTCAAAGTGTTTCGGAATCCGAATATTTTTATAGAAAAGCAAGCATTTTATCAGACATTTTTAAATTGACTTAAAACTTATTGATTACACATAGTCCGACATTATGTTCAACGTATAAGCAGGGCTGAAAAATACCAGACTTCTCAGTTGACTGCTGGAGCACTTTGTTGAGCACCTTCACTAACACTGGAGCACAGAGAACAGACATCCAAGTCCAGTTCCGAAACTGTGTAAGGAATTTAACGGCCATTTGAAATCGGCAACACAAGTGGCAATAGCGTGACGCTGCAATCGGTTAATTTCCCATACTAATTTAATTCACCACTTGAAATGTTTCAATTCATCACTGACTGTGGCAATATGGTGTTTGGTGGCGTTAGTGTTGTCATCGTGTATTGGTTTGCAACCTTACTCAAGTAAAGATTCAAATCCTTACACAACTTTCCGAATGAAATTTGTTCTAGCCTGGATGTCTGTTTTCTGTGACTGGAGGCTGATCAATATCAAGACGATACTAACAAGCTAAGCTATAACTCTTTACACAATCACAGATCACAAAATTTTTTTCTGAACATTTGGGCTATATCTTATTGACTGTTGAAAACAAGAGCGATAGGTCATGAGTATAGTGCGATGTCTGTTTGTATGTGGGTTTAATTTGTAAGATTTTGTTCTCTTACACATATTTATCGCTTGCATTGATTTTATTTACTTTCGTAGTTCCGGAGAAGCACCAAACGCTGGTTGTGCAACCCTACCGGTAGTCTGTAATGTGGTGTGAGCCTATTTTCTAGTTAACCATTCCTCGGGTTATTCAAAAACCCGTGATGTAATATGTTGCATGGTACATTTGGTTACTTCCGATGCGGTACCGGAACAGGTTCCGGAGCACACCGGGTCTCCCAAATATAGTCTGAGACCATTTCATTGCTAACGTTCATTAGGTTACCCAAGAAAAACACGATTTGATTTATCTCATGCATGGGTGGGTATAGTTCACTTTTACATTTGACCACTTCCAGTGGGACACCCGGAACTGGTTTCGGGACACTAACGGTTGTCTAAAATATGGTCTGAGGCTATGTTCTTACGAATCGATCATCGTGTATTCAAAAAAGCTGCATTTTGATGTACTGTCAAACACTTATTTGTGTATTTCGCCAGTTCCGGCGAGACACTCGAAAGTGGTTCCGGTACACTACCGGTAGTCTTAAAGTGGCCTGAGACTTTTCTTGCTGACCGTTCTGCGCGTCATCGAAAAAGCCGATATTTAATGCGCGGTGTGCATGCGTTTGGTTCCGTTCTACATTTGACCACTTCCGGCGGAGCACCTGGAACCGGTTTCGGCACAGTATTGGTTTTCCAAAGTGTGGTCTATGATTGTTTCTCTTGTTAACCGTTCATCAGGTTACCAAAACAGCTATTTATGGGGTTGGTTCTCCTTTACGTTTGACCACTTCCGATGGGGCACCCTTAATCGGTGAGGAATTCTACCGGTTGTTTCAAATATGGCCGGAAACTTTTTCTTTGCCAAATCAAGATACCTAAAAATCCGCGATTTCATTTGTCGCAAGGGTTTGGTTCACTTTTTTGTTTGGCCATTTCCGGCGGGACACCCGGAACCGGTTCCGGATCACAACCGGTTCAGACACATGTGGTCTGAGAATATTTTCCTGCTGACTGTTCATCAGGATATCGAAAAAGCCATTATTTGATATGTCGCATGTATGGGTTTGGTTAACTTTTAAACTTGGCAACCTCTGGCGGGACATCTGGAACCGGTTCCGGAACACTACTGGTTCCGATATGTTCTGAGAATGCTTTCCTGCATACTGTTCATCAGGTTATCGAAAAAGCCGCGGTTTGATATGTCACATGCATGGTTTTAGTTGAATTTTATATTTGGCCACTTCCGGCGGGACACCCGGAACCGGTTCCGGAACACAGCCGGTTCAAATATGGTCTGAGAATATTTTCCTGCTTACCTTTTATTAAGATGTCAAAAAAACACTATTTGATATGTCGCATGCATGGGTTTGGTTAACTTTTATACTTGGCCACCTCCAGCGGGACATCTGGAACCGGTTCCGAAATACTTCCGGTTCCGATATGGTCTGAGAATGTATTCCTTCTTACTGCTCATCAGGGTATCGAAAAAGCTGCGGTTTGATATGCCGCATGCATAGGTTTAGTGCACTTTTATGTTTGGCCCTTTCCGGCGGGACACCCGGAACCGGTTCCGGGACACTACCGGTTCAGATATGGTCTGAGACCATTTTTCTGCTTACCGTTCATCAATTTATCGAAAATGCCGTAGTTTGATGTGTCGCATGGATGGGTTTGTAGCGTTTTCATATCTGGCCCCTTCCTGGGGTATCGGTCCGGAACACCTAAATGGCCATAACTCCGGAACTGCTGAACCGATCCGAACCATTTTCAATAGGAAACAATGGGACCTGATTCCGCGTCGAATGAACCGTCGGTCATTAAAATTGGTTGAAGTTCACTGCCAAAAAGTGATGTGAGTTTTTATGTACACACACACACATACACACACACATACATACACACATACAGACATCACCTCAATTCGTCGAGCTGAGTTGATTGGTATACGTGACTCGACCCTCCGGGCCTCTTATCAAAAAGTCATTTTTAGAGTGAACATATAGCCTTTCCAGTACACTTAGTGTACGAGAAAGGCAAAAACAAATCTGTCATTACTTCAAAAACCTTCAAGCGAAGCAGAAGCAATTAATCCAAAAACCCAAACCTTCAAACCTCGAAAACTCAAACCTACTGTCCCGAAATTAGTCCTCCCAAATCAAGATTTCCGAACTGAACCTGACCCCTGAAATCCGCAAGAGAAATACCGCAGCGACGTTATCTGGTTGTTGGCATCCGGTACGGTCCGTCTCCCGGAAAGAAGTCCCCGATCGCTGGCATCTGGTTCGATCCGCCTCCCGGAAGGAAGTCCCTAGTTGCCGATACCGGATACGGTCTCCCGGAAGGTACGTCCCGAGAATCGACCGAACCCTGAAGTGTCCCCTGTTGCTGACATTTGGTCCCTCTCTCCGGCAGGTACGTCCCGAGAATCGACCGAACCCTGAAGTGTCCCCTGTTGCTGACATTTGGCCCCTCTCTCCGGCAGGTACGTTCCGAGAATCGACCGAACCCTGAAGTGTCCCCTGTTGCTGACATTTGGTCCCTCTCTCCGGCAGGTACGTCCCGAGAATCGACCGAACCCTGAAGTGTCCCCTGTTGCTGACATTTGGTCCCTCTCTCCGGCAGGTACGTCCCGAGAATCGACCGAACCCTGAAGTGTCCCCTGTTGCTGACATTTGGCCCCTCTCTCCGGCAGGTACGTTCCGAGAATCGACCGAACCCTGAAGTGTCCCCTGTTGCTGACATTTGGTCCCTCTCTCCGGCAGGTACGTCCCGAGAATCGACCGAACCCTGAAGTGTCCCCTGTTCCTGACATTTGGTCCCTCTCTCCTTCAGGTACGTCCCGAGAATCGACCGAACCCTGAAGTGACCCCTGTTGCTGACATTTGGTCCTTCGAAGCCAAGCTTCCAGTTTATATGGATGATCACCTGCGACGTCCCAGACGGTGTAACGCAGGTACAGTCCCAAAAAACCTTATCGATTATTATTGTGAAATCCCGAAACTAGAACGAGCAACCATGCAAAGAACCCCCGTAGCGAAAAACGTGCCTATAGGTCCTGCTGTTAATGAGGCTGTTGATAATGAACAAGTAGAATCTGGTAGTCATAAGTCGCTGTCAAAATCGGTGAGAGATTCCGCGTCCGTTGGTAGCGTTAGTAATCGTTCGCGTAGAAGTAGGCAGTCAGCAGTGAGCAAAACGCAAAGTCACATCAGAGCTCTGGAGCTTGTCGACGAGTTAGAAGAACAGGAGTTACGTGCGTCGTTGGAGCAAGATAGGATTTTGGCTGAGCAACGGCTGGAAGAGCTCAAGATCCAGAAAGATTTGGAACTCAAGAGAGAGCAGAAAAAGGCAGAGTTCATCAAACGAAAACGCGAACGTGCTATCCAGATAAGTGAGCTGCGTTCCGGTTCTGGAGATTCGACCTGTAGCTCCATGCAACGTGTACAAAACTGGATTGACCGAATCGATGGAATGGAGAATGCAGAAAACGTCGATCATGCGGGCACCGAAGCTGTTCAGCGTGATATCCCTGAGAAGGATGTGAATGACGTACTGTGTCACGCTTTCAAGGCTCTTCAAAATCGACACGTGAAGGATTTACCGCAGTTTTCTGGAAACATCAATGACTGGCCAATCTTCGAAAATGAATTTAAGATGTCCACCGACGAATACAAGCTAACCGATAGAGAGAACCTCAGAAAATTGAACAACGCTCTACAGGGCAAAGCACGCAAGGCTGTGGAATGTTTACTGTCTGCTCCTGAGAACGTTTGCCTGATAATGCGAATGCTGAAATCCAATTTCGGCCGCACTGAGTGGGTAGTAGCTAACAGACTGGAGCTACTACGAAATCTGGATTACGTGAAGGAAGGAAACATCGAATCTTTCCGTACTTTCTACAACGCTGTTATCGGTACCGCGGTGGCGCTGAAAAATGTGAACGATGAGATGTACCTGATGAACCCTGAGCTCATTTCCCACCTGGTCGAGAAACTGCCATTATTCAGTAAGCAAATGTGGGTACGCCACAAAGCGTTTTTGCTGAAGCAGGACACGATCGTTGATTTTCAAGTTTTTTCGCGGTGGTTGGAGGATGAAATGGAAAACCAACTGGCAAGCTTGAACCCCATCTTCCTCAATAAAAAAGAACGTAGAGATGTGCCGTTTACCAGATCCAAGCCACCTGTTCTGAATGTCAACGCTCGTCCAGCAGACCCACAAAAGACGTGTCCACTGTGCAATGCCAATGATCATCTGAGCCTCGTCAAGTGCGATAAGTTTGCCAAACTTTCCGTTGAGGAACGCCGTTCTGCTGCGAGATCGTGTAACGTTTGTTACATTTGTTTGAAGCAAGACCATTCGCGCCGCAACTGTCGATCTGATAGAACGTGTGCAGTATGCAACAAAAATCATCATGAATTAGTGCACTCGGATAGAGAAAGTAAAAAACCATTTCGCAAGTTCGGAAACAAGGATGCTGAGGATGTCTGCCACGTCAATGGCAGGAATGTAACCACTCTGCTGCGTGTTGGTAAAGTTCGAATTCGTAGCCATGGTAAAGTTCAGGATGTTTTCGCTCTATTCGATGAAGGATCTTCACTCTCGATGATCGATTCGGAGCTTGCTGATCAGATGGAGCTGAGCGGTCCAGTTTCTCCTGTGACCTACCGCTGGACAAACGGAATTTTGCACAACGATTCCGAATCAAAGATCCTGTCTTTCCAAATTTCTGGACCTAGCGAGCAGGCTAAGTGGTATGAACTGGACAACATGCGAACCATCAAGAACATGAATCTTCCTCATGTGAACCTCGACATCGACAGGATCAAGCGCCTGTATCCGCTTCTTGATGAGGAAAAGTTGCTGATGATCCAGAATGCCACTCCCAAAATTTTGATTGGATCCAACAATGCTGGCCTTATTGTTCCTCTGAAAACAGTCCAGCATTCAGAAAGAGGCCTACAACTAACGCGTTGTCATCTTGGATGGACAATACACGGTGCGATTGAACCTGGCACAACGGATATTGCTGATCAATTCCATGTTTTTCTCTGTTCAAACGATCAAGATCTAGAGCTGAACGAAATGATAAAAGAGCTATACAAAGTTGAAGATTTTGGTATCCGAGATCAAGGTCCGAAAATGTCCGAAGAAGATGAACGAGCATTGGACATTATGAATCGCACACTGAATCGATGTAATGATCGTTTCGAAGTTGGACAGATTTACCGCTATAACAATTTTGTGTTCCCAGACAGTAAGCCACAAGCACTCCGGCGACTAAACATTATGGAGAAGAAGATGGATGCAGACCCGAATTTTGCTGAGCAGTATTGTGAGAAAATCAATGCTTATATTGAGAAAGGGTACGCCAGGAAGCTCAGACCCGATGAACTGGATGAACCGTCTAACACATGGTATCTGCCACATTTCAGTGTAGTGAGTGCTAACAAATTTCGTTTGGTGATGGACGCAAAAGCAAAATCTCATGGTTTCTCCTTGAACGATCTTTTACTGAAAGGACCCGATTTCGTTCCGCCATTGATAGCAGTTCTAATGAGAGGAAGACAGAAGAAGGTGGCTTTCATGGCGGATATTAAGGAAATGTTTCATCAGGTGCGTATCAGAGAGCAAGATCAGCATTCCCAGCGATTCTTTTGGCGCGGAATGAACCGCACAGATCCCCCCGAAGTCTACGTGATGATGGCAATGATTTTCGGCGCAGTATCGTCTCCATCGATTGCCCAATTTATTAAGAACTTCAACGCTAAGGAACTCGAAGATCGTCTACCTGGGGTCGTACGCCCAATAGTCAAACAGCATTACGTCGATGACTATTTTGATTCCACGGATACGGAGGAAGAAGCGATCGATTTAGTCAAGAACGTTATCGCGGCACATGAACACGGTGGATTCAAACTGGTTAAATTTGTCTCAAACTCCGATGCTGTTTTGCAATCCCTCGATCCCGCGTTGAGAGCTGAACCGAGTGCGGATGTCCACATTCTTGGCCTACAATGGAACCTCAGTACCGATAAATTTGTGTTTCCCTTGAATTTCCCGAAGCTTGATGAAGCTCTGCGTTCCGGAACTAATATTCCCACTAAGCGGCAGTTGTTGCAGTTTATGATGAGTATTTTTGATCCACTGAACGTACTGTCTCCAGTTACAATACATTTGAAAATACTGTTTCAAGATCTGTGGCGTCTTCAAATTGCATGGGATGATCAAATTCCTGATGGTTTGACTCCAAAATGGTTGGAATGGCTTCAACAAACTGCACAGTTGAAGGAGATTCGAGTTCCCAGATACTATTTTCCCGAAATTCCGTCGTTCCGTAGTGTAGAACTGCACGCATTTTCAGATGCAAGTGACAAAGCCTTTGCAAGCGTAATCTACATGGTTCATCGGTGTCCGGACAAAACACACGTTGATTTGGTTATGGCTAAATCACGTGTAGCTCCTCTAAAGTCTCAAACTGTGCCAAGACTGGAACTGCAAGGATGCGTACTATCCAGCCAAATGATGAAGGTAATAGAGACAGAACTGGAAGTTGAAGTATCCGCAACTTACTTCTGGACTGATTCGAAAATATGTTTGGCTTGGCTCTGCACGAAGGAGAAACTAGCTGCCTACGTAGGATCACGAGTTTCCAAGATCAAAGACAACGGACATAACACTGCGATGTGGAGATGGATTCCTTCAAGTTTAAATGTTGCAGATCTTGCGACTAAATCATCAAAATTTATGAACATGTCTGATTGGCTGCGTGGTCCAGAATTCTTGAGATACCATCAGAGTGAATGGCCAAATCAAGAATGTTTAACGATGTCATCAAATGAGTCCGTGAACTATCATATGGAATGTGAAGCAATCGAAGAAACAATTTTTCATCAAAGGGACGAACACGAAAATATCATAGATCTGCCTGACATTAGACGATTTTCGGATTACAATCGTTTGATTAGATCGACTGCTTACTACTTAAAGATGAGGAAAATTCTGTCACTGCCTAAACAAGAAAAACCAAAGCAATTTATGATCAACGTGCATGATATGGAAGAAGCACGAAATCTGTGGTACAAAAGAGTTCAAATGGACGCTTTCCGTGACGAAATCGGCAGTTTGAAATCATCTGGATTTGTGAAGAAATCAAGCCGATTATACACCTACTCTCCAGTTTTGATTGATGGAATCATCAGGATGAAAGGTCGAATTCAAGACAATAGTAAGCCGTTTGCCGTAAATAATCCTGTTATACTGCCCGATAATCACAGTTTCACAAATTTGCGAATTAAGACGTTTCACAATGCCAATGCTCATCAAGGATTAGAAACAATCATCAACAATTTGAAACAACGACATCGCATCCTGAAAATTCGTTCTCAAGTCAAGAAGTTTGGAGATTCTTGTTTGAGATGCCGAGAACTACGTGGAAAGCCAAATATAGCTCAGATGGGAAACTTGCCACCAGTCCGGACTACCCCTTTTGTATTCCCCTTTACACACACTGGAATTGATTATTTCGGCCCTTTGGTGGTGAAGGTTGGCCAACGAATCGAGAAACGTTGGGCCGTACTATTCACCTGCATGACCAGTCGAGCAATACATTTGGAAGTGGTTCCATCCCTGGATACCAGCAGTTGTATAATGGCGATTCGGTGCTTTATGGCGGTACGCGGTGTTCCACAGAAAATTTTGACCGACAACGGAACAAATTTTGCGGGAGCCAATCAGGAGCTCAAGAATCTTGTCAGGACACTCGATCAGCAGCAAATAGAGGTGACACTCAGCGTAAGAGGAATCGAGTGGGATTTTATCCCACCAGGCGCGCCTCACTTCGGTGGCTGCTGGGAAAGATTAGTTCGTTCAGTCAAGACCGGTCTTCGTGCTATGCTGAAGGAAAGACATCCTACCGACCTGGTTCTCCGAACAACGTTATGTGAAGTCATGAATATTGTGAACAACAGACCGCTGACCGAAGTTTCCGATGACCCTCAAGAACCAGAACCAATAACTCCGAACATGCTGTTACTTGGCAGAAACAACTATATGCAGTACGACCACGATTTTGACGAGAGCAATTTAGATTGTAGAGCAGCTTACAAGCACGCGCAAGTATTTGCTGATCGTTTCTGGCGAAAATGGGTTTCGGCCTACCGTCCAGAGTTACTGAAGCGACAAAGGTGGCAGGACAACCGTAATTATTAGGCCTGTCCAGCTTTTCAAAAATGTTCTCGGATTCTTAAGTCCACCCCCATATTTTGATTGGCATCCCAAAAGAAGTAACTGGTCAAAATTTCAGCCAAATCCATTGAAATTAAGAGGTGCATCAAATCAATTTTGTGTTTTTCGACTATTTTTGAACTTCAAAAAATCATAACTACGCTAAAACATGTCAAAACTTAATTCTTTCAGCAGAAATTGAAAGCTATACTTGTTTGCTACAACTTCCCCGAACAACGTGTGCCAATAAAATTGAAGGAAACATGTGTAATTATCACATGTGTAATCAGAAAAACCTTAAAAAGTTGATTTTTTGATAGATTTTGTTCTGGGACACCCTAATATACGTAATAAGTTGGATTTTTCAAAACGGCATCATATTCTCCAATGTTTTTTGGTTATTTGCTTCTTTGACACCAATGCTGTAGGAGTTGAGCAAAAATTACTAAAATTCGTGAAAGCCAAATGTGGCCTAAAAACTAGCTTTTCGGGTGCAATCACGCTTTGGCGCGCAAAAAATGGCATCGCGTCAGCACTGATATGATAGCCAACACCTGTCATCACGCTTGTTTGTTATTCTCCGTTGTAGAGAGTAGCCAAGGCAAACTACAAGCAAGCAAAGCTACTGCGTTCAGTACGATTTCGCGCCACAACGTGATTGCCCCCAAAAAGCTAGTTTTTAGGCCACATTTGGCTTTCCCGAATTTTAATATTTTTTGCTCAACTCCTACAGCAATGGTGTCAAAGAAGCAAATAACCAAAAAACATTGGCGAATATGATGCCGTTTTAAAATGTCAAACTTATTACGCATATTAGGGTGTTTCAGAACGAAATCTGTCAAAAAATCAAATTTTTAAGGTTTTTCTGATTACAAATGTGATAATTACACATGTTTCCTTCAATTTTATTGGCACATGTTGTTCGGAGAAGTTGTAGCAAACAAGTATAGCTTTCAATTTCTGCCGAAAGAATTAAGTTTTGACATGTTTTAGTGTAGTTATGATTTTTTGAAGTTCAAAAATAGTTGAAAAACACAAAATTGATTTGATGCACCTCTTAATTTCAATGGATTTGGCTGGAATTTTGACCAGTTACTTCTTTTAGGATGCCAATCAAAATATGGGGGTGGACTTGAGAATCCGAGAACATTTTTGAAAAGCTGGACAGGCCTAGTAATTATCATGAATATAGACTCGGAGATTTTGTGATGATTGTTGACGAGTCGTTGCATCGTGGATGTTGGCCTAAAGGTCTGATCGAGAAGGTGATTCATGGACCGGATGGAAGAATTCGAACTGTCGTAGTACAAACTGCAAGATCAACGTTTACTCGACCTGTTAGCAAAATTATTTTACTCAAGGCCACTTCTGTTCCGGCCCCGGAGAATGTTACCGATAGCAACGAGGTCATGATGACGACCATGAAACGGTCATAGGTGGCTATGCATTAAAGAAAAAAAAAACAAATCTGTCATTACTTCAAAAACTTTCAAGCGAAGCAGAAGCAATTAATCCAAAAACCCAAACCTTCAAACCTCGAAAACTCAAACCTACTGTCCCGAAATTCCGTGTTGCTGACACGTTCATCAGGTTATTGAAAAAGCTGCGATCTGATGAGTCGCATGTATGGGTTTGGTTCACTTTTATATTTGGCCACTTCTGGTGGCACCTTCGGAACCGGTTCCGGAATATTACCGGTTCAGATATGGTCTGAGACTATTTTCTTGCTTACCGTTCATCATATTATCGAAAATGCCGTGGTTTGATGTGTCGCATGCGTGGGTTTGTTGCATTTTCATATCTAGCCCCTTCCTGCGGTACAGATCCGGAACGCCTAAATAGCCATAATTCCGAAACGACTGGACCGATCTGAACCATTTTCAATAGCAAACAATGGGACCAGATTCCGCGTCGAATGAACCGTCGGTCATTAAAATCGGTTGAGATTTACTGCCGAAAAGTGGCGTGAGTTCGTTTGTACACATACACACACACATACATACACACATACACACACAGACATCACCTCAATTCGTCGAGCTGAGTTGATTGGTATATGTGACTCGAATCTCCGGGCCTCCTATCAAAAAGTCATTTTTGAAGTGAGCATATAGCCTTTCCAGTACACTTAGTGTACGAGAAAGGCAAACAAATCATAATTCATTTAATTCCGAGAACTTTCTGGAGATTAGTAAACGTTCAAGAGAGAACCATTCTAGAGATAGATTCTGGAATGTTCTCGAGAACTTTACAGAAATAGCTGAACATTCTAGAAATCTCTGGTACCCTCCTTTCTACTATATTAAAGCGTACGACCAGTAGATTCGGCAGTATTTTATGCACCGACAGACTTCTTCTTTCTTGCTCAACGATCCAACTGGAACCAGGCCTGTCTCTCTTCAACTTAGTGTTCTTTAAGCTCTTCCACAGTAAATAGGCCGTCCCATATTTAAAAAATATGGATGTGTTATGAGTTCGTTGTTGGAAAATGATCTTTCTAGCTAAAAAATGATCATGTCAAAATTTGAAGTCCATATCTCAAGACTAAGTGGTCCCTCAGGGGGCCTAAAGTTGCCAAAACGTGTATGGGACAAAAAAAACATGAAATTTTATTTCGACGAAAAAATAAGCTACACTGAAGTTTTTTTACGTGGTTTTTTACGCGTTTTTTACGCGGTTTTTTTACGCGGTACCGCGTAAAAAAGTCGCGTTATTTCAAAAAACGTCGTAAATAACCGCGTTATTTCAAAACCCGTCGTAAAAAAACTGAGTTTATTTCAAAAACACGCGCAAAATAGTCAGGATCACATCTAACGAGACTTAACTTTTTTTACGGCGTTTTTCGAAATGACGCGTTTTTTACGCGGTTTTTTTTACGCGGGACCATTACCGTCGTAAAAAAAACTTCAGTGTATTCCACTAAAACCGATGATTTTAGGACCCTCCTGTTACGTTTGAAGGTTAATCTTTCCCCTCTACTTCAGGTTAGATGATGAAGGGACGTTTTGCAGAACCAAAAATATTAAAAACGTGTATAAAATTTGCACAATGTTAATTTTTCATCACCATCCGCACATTACTGTAACTTGCCAAAGTTAGGGTCTCTTAAGAAACTTGAACATATTTTTTCACCTGAATTAACCATCCCAGAATGCAAAAAAAAACTAGGCAAAGTTTTTACAAGTTTTTTAAATTTAAAATAATTTATGTTTAGCCCTAGTAGGATGTTGGGATCAATGACAGGCACGTTGAACGTGCACACGCCATCGTGGTGCGAAAAACCTAACATCTTAGGAGGATGATGATGAGCCTGGGCTTATAAGTGGAATACCTGTAAGTAAAATGAACATCTAAGGAGGGTTAAAGTTCATTAAATCCTAAGAAACCATATAAAGTTATGCAATTTCCATACTAATAACGGATTTTTCTTCCGAAATGTACAATTTTGTGCCTAAATTTCAATAATTATAGAATGTTTAATGATGAAATCGGGTTTATCGAATACCCGGCAGCTAGGAATTGTCATTCAAATGTTCATTACATGTGCGATACTGCTACAGTAACAAAAGTTTGAAAGTTTCTTGCCCGACACGCAGTTTGGGAAAACATTGAATTTGATACAGAAATATGTGCCTGATTGGCAATAAAGCATGTAAACTCTTAATTCAATAACCTTTGAGCCAGATAATGGTCATTTCTCTTACAATGATTTAAGGACAAACGTCTTGAAATCCCGCTTCTACAGTGCATCAGAATTCAGACGCACAAATCTCAAGAAGCAAGCTTCAAACAACAGTGCATTTCATTATTCTGTTCTTGCTCACTTGTAATAAGCTTAAAATAAGATGATCAGGTGTGCTGGTTTTGTTTACGAAGAGATTTGTGCGCTCACAATCGTGAGTAGGTGCCAAAGTCGGCCATTGTGGAGGCCATTTTGGGATTCTTACTAGTCTGTCCTTAAGATTGAAGTGTTATTTCTGTCATATAAAAATGGTCCCCAAAATCCCCACTGATCAATTTTACCCGAAATCACGGTACTGCTAGGTTTTGAACCAGTAAAGGCTGAGTAGTATGCTCAAGATAAACTGATAAATCAAATAATAATCCAATATTATGCTTTGATCCTCATATGCAGTATTGAAACAAATAACACGTATAGAAACATTAGAGCAACAGTATAAGTACATTAGTCATGTGAATGCTCACTATAATCCTTCAAATTTCACATTCAACATTCCGCCTCTAACCATCATTGTTAAACCATCGATCCGGAACACATCGTCATGCTAATGCCTCTGATTTCCTGCAACCGGATCCGGATAATCTAATCCATTCAAACCGTGCTAACACGCTTAAAGCTAGCATCAATTAGTAATCAGCTATGCACCGGTTGTCGATGCCAACCGTCCATCGGTCAACCGATGTAGCGCGTGTCGAACTTTTCCTGTGCGAGAGGTGTCAAATTTGCGTTGTTCCTGACATCGACATGTGAGTCCTGCTGCGAGTGAATGGGCCGCGCTTCGCTATTCTTTGGCATATGCCACGTCAACTAACAAACCGATTCACCCTTACCACTCTGGCCACTGACTGCCTGGACTTCGTACCTGGCCTGGCCTACGTCCCCCGTGCCAAATGCCACGGAACGGGACAGTTATGCCGTTTGAGGCTCATTTATTATTCACCAACCAGTAATTGTAAAACCATGGCAGTTCCTCCCCGCGGAATGCTAATATTTGCGCTCAGTGCTTGTCGGAAGAGCTTTTTCCAACATATTCTGGCACGGAGGTTCGGGATACTGGAAACAAAATCTGATAATAGTTTAATTTATGAACATGCTTAAAGGAGAGATGGTAACCTCTAAACGAAAAAATAGTTGTCATTATTTAAGAACTCAGAGAAATTCAAAAGAATTCTAGCAGTCGACCCTATGATTCCGCTAAAACTAAATATTTTCCTTGAGCTGATCATATCTACTCGTTGCGTTGTTTTATCACCTACCGCATGTAGTGCATGAAGAACGACATGTACGCGGATGATATATCCTTCTCGAGGCCGATACTCAAAGGCGAATCCGTATGAAAAGCTGCACTTAAAGCGGGTCACATTGGTCGGGCTCCATACAAAGGGGCGGCCAAAACTCTCAAAAAACGAAATTGATATTTTTAAACTTTATTTCACCTTATAACAAAGTTAATGTATTGTACTTTTATGATTCTTAATTAAAAGTATACAAGCTTTTGTATTTCAATGACATTTTCACTGCCAAAGTGGCCTAAGTCATATGGTTGAAAAATGAATTATTCGAAAAAAGAAAATAATAATATTTTGAGAATGGAATATATGTTTTAAGTTATCCGGCATATGAAAGCTTGTTATTGGACTGTTTGAATGCACATATGGTGCAAAATTAATATGTCACAAAACTTTTCAAATTTTCGTATATTGTACCTTAGAAATTTTGGAAATTTTTAAGTTAAAAAACGGTTCGTGTCGTCACGTGTCGCCGCAATTTCGAATAGTACATCTTAAACATCATGCTTGGAGCTGCCTAAAAACGTTTAAATATTTTGCAGAAATTTGCAGTTTTTCAAATTAGAGCTATTTAAAAAAGACATGTTTTTTCACATATTTTACGTTATTTTTCCATTTTTTACTGATATAAAATTTATCTTTCCACATTTTTCACACGTTTTGAACAAACTTGATTGGATTTGATCGAAAAATGATCATTTATTTAAATTCGAATTGACTTTCTAAAAAAAATCGCAAAAAATATGGGGTTTACTGATTTTCACCGTTTTTGAAATTATTGAAATTACGTAATTTTTGAATACCCCTTTTTAAACACTAAAAATACTATATAACATATCTAGGCCACCTATAACTTCGATTAAACACATAAAAAGAGTTTTGGCCGAACTTTATCTTTTTCCGACCATTGTGCGGGTGTCAGAAGCCGGATGATGTTGTCGGAATCCGGCAGAGCATATACCTACGGAAGCAAGAGTAGCCAAAAAACGAATCAACAGCAAAAAGCAAAAGAAAAGAGAGTATGAGGAAAGCGTGATTGCACATGCGCAAGAGCGTATGGAACATATGGAACAGTATGCTGTGCGGTACCCTGGTAACCATTAAGCACTGTTATAAGCGTTATATAGACCGTTGACCAGCTTTCCAGTGCCAACAAGCTCTGTAAGAGGTTTCCAAATGCTTACACGCCCTGTCATTTGTAAGCCCTAATATAGGCCGTATATCGGTATATAACGCTAACTTGTAGTGCTTGTGTAACGACCCTAAGTCGTTCTCACCCTTATTATTTCATATTAATAAGTAAATATAATGTAATTGCCACTTATGTGGAACATTGGCACTTTTACCCTAGTAGCGATAAAGTTTGCGTTTAAATGTAAAAACAGTAAATATAATGTGTCGCCCGAGTACGCACATGTGAATCAACGGTTCACCGTTAAGATAAACAAAGACCTAGAGGTCAGAACGCTCCGAGCGAGCACGTTGGAATCTACGAACCACCGTTAACGTAAATAGTAAATAGCGAGTCACGTGGGGTTCAACGAATGTTCGTTAACACCTAAAGGTATGAACTAGGTAGCCAAAACAGACGTGTAGTACAGTCATAAATATTACTTGAAAGCCAACTTATAAAAGACATTACTATGTTCAGAGGGGGGCAGTCAGTATGTAGTCAGTTAATAGTTGAGTTTATAGAAGTCAGTTGATAGGAGTTAGTTTATAGATGAAAGTCTATAGGGAAGTCTAGATGGAGAAGTCTAGAGAGTGAAAGTGAGAGCTGTGTTCAAGTGTTAAGTTTTAGTTTTAAGTGTTTTAGTTTTATAAGAACAATGGACAATATAAGTGAAGAAAGGAAGTGAGGTAGCAGGTATCAATTTGATGACAGTACCATGGGGGGAAAGGGAAATAAAGTACATCTTTTTGTACACTTGTTAACCCTGTGCCTTCAAGCCGAATAAAAGGGCTGTCAGTGTTGTTGAACGGCTTAAACTGCCTGACAATCGTGTCAATCAAAACTGTGGGGCAATATTGAATGTGAATGAAGTTCAGCGAAAAGGTTAGAAAACAGAAGTTATTAGCAAGTAACACCGCATTTAATCAACCACGTATGTAGCTGTTTCCCTAAAAGCTATTATTTATCTGGAACTGTAATTCCTAAATGTTTGTCTATCCGTTAAAATACGAAATACAGCTCAAATTTCTCCCTCGATTTCTTCTCTGCATGCTACGGATTCGCCTGCTCTATCTCAAATCCGCAAACCTCACTAGGACATAATCATGTTTGTCTCCGGACAAAACAACGATGGTGATCTCTCGGATTCCATCAGTTCCTCACTTGGTTTCGTATGAAACTGTTTCCTCGGCCGATACTACTATTTTTTTTTTTTTTTAAGAATCTGATGCATCAGATTAGAACATCATGATGTTGAAGATTCGTCTGCTTTAAATACGAGTTTAAGGAAGCGAAATCCATGATGCATTGGTGGAGCAGATGGGAAGCATGATGTGAATCGACTTAAGAGGACCTTGAGGACATCGACTGGATAGAGCAGCAAAAAAAATCGACAGAAGTATAAGATGCCAGAAAAAGACAGAAGATAAACAAATCATTTTATTATTTTTTCTTTCTTCTTTGACCCACTTTTGACAACTCTTTCTCTCAGAGACTCGGTACGGTGAGTTGGAGTAAGCCGTATATCCAGAGCTGTAGCGTGCGGTTGGCCAGATTGGCCCCAGCCAAGGGCGCCAGCTTCAGAAGGGCGCCGAAAAGGCCTGAGGCTAGGAAGAAACAGGATGTTGCTGTTGTTTTCTTGAGTTCTTTATTATTTAGATTTAATTATTTACAGTATCTAAGATTGATCATATGTTTTACGTCCTTCCGTATTCTCAAAAATTTAGATTTTTCAGACGATTTTAAGAATGTGCTTTTTTGTTTTGAGAAGCTATTTTAGTTTTTTAATGAGCAAAACAAAATCAATAAGTTTGAAAGTCTGGTGATATTTGTTTATGAAAATTCATTTTTTATTTCCAGTGAATGTTTCTTTGGGCCTGAATTTTTAAACAAGCAAATCTAGCAGAAATCTTTCAAGCTGTTTTTACGCAAAAAAAAAACTACCAGTGAGTATTTTTTTAAATTTTTATTTCCCCAAAACAAATTTAATATTCTAGGAATTCCTTCATAAATTCCACCAGGTATTTATTTGGATTTTTTTTCTTCAGAAAATCATTCAAAAAATGTATCAGAAATTAATATAGAAATTCTTTCAGAAACTCTTTCAGGAATCGTTAACCGTTATGTGTCCGACAAAATTTTTGCTTTTTTCTACACCGTGCTTTTTAAATGGGGACTGGGTACCCGGGTACCCTGTCGGCCACATAACGATTAAAACAATTTTCAAATCATAAATACTTCTTAATATTTTTCTTGAAATATCTCGAAGAAGTTTCTAAATTCCTTTAGAAATTCCTCCAAGGAGACTTTCAGGAAGTTATCTAGAAGTTTATTCAGAAAATAGTCTAAGGATTTTTCCCGATATTTTTCCAATGATTTTATTGAATAACCTTCCATAATTTCTTCAGAGTCCCAAAATTTTCTTTGGATATCGTATAGTGATTCCTGCAAAAATATCTTCAAGGATTAGGTGCCTAGAAACACTTCAATATTCTTCCAGTCTTCTATGGAACTCTTTAGAAATTCGACCAAAGTTTCCTTCAGAAAGTCATTTATATTCCTTTGTAAAAAAATCTATCACATCGATCAGTAAAACTTTCATTGATACCTTCCGAAATTATTCCATGCTCACTAGGGATTGCTCCATATATTTCTGGTAGAACTCCGGTAGAAAATCTCCCATAAATTTCCTTATTAACTACTCCAGAAAATCATAAATTTGGAATCCATTCAGGAATTTCTCCAGGGATTTCGTTAGAAAATCTGCCATTGATTCCATCCACAATTTTTCTTAAGGTTTATTTTAGAAGCCTTCCGTGGATTCTTTCAGAACTTTTTCCTGAGATTTCTTCATAAAATCTTTTAGTGATTTTTTTAAAATTCCCTAAAGATTCCTCCAGAAACCTTTTCAGGGATTCTTTCCAATTTTCTTTCAGAAATTCTTCCAAAATTGATTCTCTACAAATTCTAACATTCCATCAAGTATTTCTTCAAGAACAGCTTCTGCACTTCCTGCAAGAGTTAGTCCAACTCAATTAAATATTTTTGAGAACAAAATTCAGTTGAAAAATCCAGAAACAAAAACTCTAAAAATACTGTAAAATTTGCTGAAGAAAATTATGGAACATTTATGTTATAAATCTGTAATGTTTGTACTTATACTCGTATAGAAGAAATCAAATTCGGAAAATTGTTAGGCTGAAATTTCCAAAAAAATAAACGAATGGAAAACATTATAGGAAAACAAAAAAAAAATCGAGGGCAATTTGTTTCTTAGAAACACTAAGTGCAACTTTCGAAGAAACTTTAAAAAAATGAATAACTACAAACTTAGCATACTAACAATATCGCGGGGCGCCAACCTGGATTCTTGCCAAGGGCGCCATGGGACCACGCTACGGCTCTGCGTATATCAGCCGAATAATATGCCAAAAGTGGCTTTTGAGCAGCTCTATTGGAGGATATAGAACCTATTAGCTCTGTTAATCATGTTGTATATTCGATTATAGAGCTGACCTAATGCTATTTTTACGGCTTAATGGTTACTTGGGTAGTTTTACGAAACTTTTAATGGCGTGTGGAGAAAAACAGTGCTTTCTTCCAACCCTCCTACGCAACGACTATGATGGAAGCTTGCTGACAGATAAAACATTGGTGGCTGCCAGGTGCAGAGAGCACTTCGAGGTATTGTTGAACGGTTTGCAATGAAGAACGACAGATAGAATTCGAATCGATGACGATGGAGAAGCTCTGGAACTTCCCTGGAACACTATACGAGATCAAGTCAGCCATTAGAGGGCTGACGAACAACAAGGCTACTGGGAGGGACGAACTACCGGCCGAGCTTCTCCATTACGGTGCTTTTACACTGTATTATATTGGAACTGCCTGCTGGTTGTGACCAAACAAGTCTCATTTGTCCTCTTTACAAAAAAGGACGTCGACTGGAGTGTGCGAATCACAAGGGAATAATACTTCTCAATTTAGCGTACAAGATTTTGTCCGGTTTGTTTCTCGTGATACTCTCTCTCTCTCTCTTCTTGGCGTAACGTCCTCATTGGGACAAAGCCTGCTTCTCAGCTTAGTGTTCTATGAGCACTTCCACAGTTATTAACTGAGAGCTTCCTCTGCCAATGACCATTTTGCATGTGTATATCATGTGGCAGGCACGAAGATACTCTATGTCCAAGGAAGTGAAGGAAATTTCCTTTACGAAAAGATCCTGGACCGACCGGGAATCGAATTCGTCACCCTCAGCATGGTCATGCTGAATACCCGTGCGTTTACCGCCTCGGCTATATGGGCCCCGTGCCTCGTGATACGTATTCGCTTTGTATCGCTTTACTATTTCTGAAGTATGCAATCTTCCAAGCAGTCTATTGTTTTAAAACTTCTCGTAAAAGTGAATACATTTTGTAATATTTTGCTGAATTTCAAACATTCAGACCACTTCTCCCCGATGGGATTGTTGGTTCAGAAAATACTCGAATTCCCATTTTTATCCACGCTTGAGCCAGCAAACCTGTGTTTATTTTTCCGTTACGGGAAGGTGCGGAAGGTGGGTGCAATTCAATGAATGAAAAACGGCCAAGGCAAATAAATATCTATACAAATAGTGTTAAAAAGCTAGTGTTGCCGTGTTCGTTGCACCAGTTCGCATTGACCAACCTGGCGCAACAATTGGGAGATGAATGTATGTTTTTTTTTCGCTCGTTTCAATATTAATAAATCATCTCTTCTGCCGTCATCAGCGATGCCACAAACACGAAATGCCACAATTCCGTAAATAGCGAGTTCCGATAAGTGGACAGACATTATCTGGAGTTGAGAGATGCGCACAGGATTGTGGTTTGTCCCCAGTGAATTTGTGCGTTCGAAACCACACGTGCACACTACTGTCACCCGGATCGATACAGTTGTTGACTCATATTATAATTACGCACAAAAAAAGGTCGTGGTCATGAAAGTATGTTTAATACAAAAAACGTAAAACATGTTTGCAACAGGAGTTGTGTTTTTATCCTGCAGAAAGCCCATGAACAGTTGAGCTTTAAATAGAAATATAAAGCTTCTACCAGTTAATGCTGAAGTTCTATCTCGGCAGTCTGGTTACTCGAGAGATCATTTACACCCTAGTCTTTTTTTTTTCTTCTAAACCATAGGGGGAAAAATCTGCTCAACAAATACCCTAATAGGAAGGTTTGGGTAGTGTGGGGTTAAGGCCGTCTTCTACAACAATAGTAACAGCCACAACTACCTTCTCCTCAGCGGACGACAGGTGGTGATGGATGTAGGTTTCATGTTGTCTTTGCAGGAAACCTGGTATTGGTCTACATGTGCCCAGTTCCGCAAATCCCGACGACCCACTTTCATGAGTGATTTCATTGGGTCAGGCACAACCGTGAAACCTGCGACGGACGCCAGTATAAATTTACCACAGAAGTAAGACGTTTGAAAATGCGTAAGTGTCTTAGCTTTAAAGTTAAAGATGTCCAAAAAAATGACGCGACGTTATATCTGATGGTATGCAAGCCCCACAAGTGATTGTCATCTCCAGTGAAAACACCCCCGATTATCTCATGCTCAGCGTAAACTGCCATCGCGACAGCATGATTTACGAGGGTGTTCCTGCAGTGAATTTCAGCAAAACGTTATTGGTGATCAGCAGAGTTTACTGAACAAATCAGCAAAATATTGCTGGAACCTTCAGCTCGGCAAAATTCAGCAAAATTTTGCTGAAACCCTCAATCGATTTTTGGTGTGTGTGAAGAAAGTAGATGCATCACCGGATCTCCGTTGGTATTCAATCGTTGTTGAAAAGCCGTTCACTGAATCCAAATATCTCGATAGTACGTGACTTTGGTACCAAATCTGTGCGTGGTAGTCCGGTAACCCGAGGGATTTGTACAAGCGGGTTTCATGAGCATGAGCATGAGCATAGATGACCGCACAATTCGTAGTTGCTACTCCGTGATTGACCAGAGCAATCGAAATTGCACAAGGAACCAATGAATAGGGCTTGGGACTACACGCAGAACTCGATGTACACAGCGCAACGAGTAACTTTCACGCAGCGAACGAAAAGACAAAAGAAATTTCACGCAGATTTGTGTAACACCGGATCAACACAAAAAATGTGCTGATCCGGTGTTACACAAATCTGCGTGAAAATTCTTTTGTCTTTTTGCTCGCTGCGTGAAAGTTACTCGTGCGCTGAGTTGTTTCATTTAAGGGTGTAGCTTACTATTCACAATGTACACAAGTCGAGAGCTCTCAACTTTAATAAGGTCAATAACGGCGCCGGCCACGTCCTTACGGTCATCGAGGATGGAAGGGAATGTTAGTAAGACAAACGTTGTTATAAAGACCGCGACTCGCTGCATCTCCACGTTTGTCTCAGGAAGGAATTTTTTGTTGGTCGGGTAAGGTACATTGTCAGTCCGGGAGTCACCTATGGTTGGTGATATGATTTGACAATGGATCAATATACACAAACCGCCGTTAACAACCGACCACTTTTCGACGCAAGAACTAGCCAAAAAGAAAATTCTATCGCGCGTCTCCACTCCACTAGGGAGCAGAAACCTTTAGTCTATACCACACAGAAATACACTGAACGCGACTCACTTGTCGGCGCCCGGATTTTTTCTCGACCGGCGAACCCGAACTAACATTTTTCACTCTTTTGTGTAAATGCAAAAAATGAAAGAAAATATTTATTATCAACTAAAAGTGTATTGGAAACTAGCGCCGAAGGGAAGCGAAAAATTCAGAACCGACTCAACCACGGCGCGCGCACACTCGTCCCGTCGTCGGAGCCCCACAGAGAAGAGAAAAAAAAAATCGCAAAAATCTAGCAAAGCCAGCGCGCGAAACTTTGCTGCTGCCGAACTACCGCACACTACTGACTGCTTGGCGTCCCGTCCAAGGTCCCGTCGTCGGTGCCCTGCAGAGAAGAAAAAAAAAATCGCAAAAATCTAGCAAAGCGAGCGCGCGAAGCTTTGCTGCTGCCGAACTACCGCACACTACTCGGGCTTTGTACAAGCGGGTTTCGAACAATAAGGTCCAGGCTTGCGCATGGACTTGTCGTACTTCGAGATGTCGTTTTCAATGCGAGTGGAGTTCAAGTACTCGAGCGATGAGAAACGACGATTCAGGCGATCTCCAAACTCCTCCACAGACGGATCGGTCAGATAAATGTACTTGGACTTCATAACGGACATTCATCGCTTCTTCAACTTGATTAAAATCGGGCAGTAGATAGCGTTGACAGACTTCAAAGCGGCAGCGATCGTTTGTACTGATGCCGCTTTATTGTAGTCACTGTCTTGCATAGCTGGTTTTACTGCCGTCATGAAGTTGAACAAGTTGGTCATGCGTTCTGAGATTGGCGAGTCAGAATGCGATAACTTGCGAACGATGTCCGGATTATCCTGGGTTTTAACCCAAGCGTCGAAGTCTTCCGTCGTAATATCTGTGGGAGAGTCACGGAATTGATGAAAGATGGTTAGCTTATCAGGGTCAACCGCGGTGGCGATGAAGTGGTTATATGTTTGCAATGCCAGTAGTTCTGGGTTCATTCCGGAATGAAGGCGCGCGACGTTGCCATTTCGCATCTGGAAACTGAAAAGTGTCTCTAACTGCGTATTCGGTTTCTTAGGCGGCATCTGCGTGCGCAAGTTAGGACGGAGGCAGTCGTATTTCGGAAACGAATAATTTCATTTCCCCGAGACTATTATACATTTCGGTAAGTTTATGTCAAATGTTGCTGATTCTACTAAAAATGATTCGTACTCGCAGGTTGTCGAAGCAGATGAAGGGAACAGCATATCATAATAAATTTGGAGACAACCTACGGATCCATGGACGGCGGCCGGAACAAACGGAAAAGGTGGGTGTTCAGGTTCAATCGGTTCAATAGGCGCGGGGTCCGGAACAGACTCATCAACGTGATACAGAGCTGAAAAGAGTTCGTCAGTCGTATGAACTGGAAGTATCGGTGGTTTGAGAATTGGTCTGTTACGTGGTTTGAGCGGATCGTAGATGTGGGCGTTGTAGGTACGAGCGGTTGGAAGGGTGCACTCCCTCTTTTGATGGTAGTCCTGCCGGCGTCCAATAGGGAGTTAAGTGTGGGTGATTATTTTTGCGTGAAGAGCTTCATACTATGGGAATTTCTGGACTTTGTCTACGGACGCGAACTTGGCAGTCAAAGACCGAGCGGAACGCAACCGATCAGAATCAGTGGCGGTGACGACGTCGGGATCGAGACAATACATGCTAACGACCCGTTAACCAAAATCAGTAAAGTACAGATTTAGGACGATAATGTTTGCGGATTGTCCCAAATAAGCGAACAGCTTTTTTTTATCTGTATTACCGAGATTTTTAGCCCTAGGCTAGTTCATCTCGGGACCCACGCTTTACTTCCCTTCCGAAGGAAGAACCCACATTTTGTGAGTTTGTCGGGAGTGGGATTCGATCCCAGGTCCTCGGCGTGATAGTCAAGTGTTCTAACCATCACACCAGGTCCGCTCCACAACGAACAGCTTATCTTGTACGAGTTCCGATCGCTTCGACGGTTCAGTTGCGTTCAGGTCTCTCTTCGGTACGACTGTAGACAAGTCAACAAGTCAATAAATAAGTCAGGGTGATAAGGCATTTTATGAGACGTTTCAAATCAGCTGTTTTTTTTTAATGTTTACCAGTTGTGAAGTCCAACCGGTGGGCCCATTTATTTACATTTTTACTAGCATAACATGTGATACTGGCCCATCCAATAAAGGAGGTTCATTTATCTGCAAAAATGCGTCAATCCGCCCACTATAATTAATATCCGTAGACCGTGGGGATGTTTTTTTCGGATCTATGACATTTGGTCGAATGACATTTGGTCGAAAGTACATTTGGTCGAACGGACATTTGGTCGAATGGACATTTGGTCGAAAGCCATTTTTTGGAAAAAGAAGCATATGACATTTAGTCGAATGGACGATTCGTCGAATGGACATCTTGTCGAAAGGCAGCAACTGATGAAAAGAGATGTGAGTGGAAAATAATATTATGGATTTCGGTATCATAATTATTTATATGTTATTGAACAAGCAAGCCTCTTTGAATAAATGTACGACTCGTGCTGAAAAAAATCATCATTTTGCAACTTGTTGCATAAATAACCATTTTGGCTCGCGTTCAGTTCATATGCAACACTGCGTCAAAGAATAGCCTATGTTTAAGGACAAATGTCTTGAATTCCCACTTCAACAGTGCATCAGAACTGCAGACGCACAATTCTCTAGAAGCAAGCTTCAAACAACAGTGCATTTTATAATGCTGTTTTTGCTCACTTCTAATAAGCTTGAAACAAGAAGATCATGTGCGCTGGTTTTGTTTACGAAGAGATTTGTACGCTCGAAGTCGCGAGTGAGTGCCAAAGTCGGCCATTGTGGGATCCTAACCAATCTGTCCTTAAAAGAAGGAAAAATATCCGATGAAAAAGTCTGCAGCTATAACATCCAAATATCAAACGGAAGAACTGCTTGTATTCAAAAGGAGAAATTGCTTCTGAAACGTTCAGTAGTTGGTACAGGAAAACGCAATGAAATACACAGTATGAACAAAATCTGTAAATTTATGACGAACTGAATGTAACAAATTGACCTCCATCGTGTTCGATAGAAATTTATGTGTGATCTTAAAATTACTCTGCTGATTGCTGAGAGAAAAGTGTTAATTAAGCACCGACTTTTCAGAGAAACTTAAAAAATTCTTTATACGAGAATCGAACTCAGATCTTCCGAGTGAGAGTTCACGCCTAACCCCTCTAGGCTGTCTCACAAAGCTGAAGAGAAGGCAATCAAAGATAATCATGTTCCACCATAAAGGAACAAACTGTTGTACCGCTTCGGCCACAGAGAGCGAGAGAGCAGTCTCCGCAGCGAGGCAGACGGCTGAGCGTAGCTGTCCTCGTTTACGTTACTGCATGTAAATTTCAAGCGAATATGTCTCAAAAAATGTAAACAGTGCGCATGATTGGCTGATTACTGAGTGGACAGTATCATCTCTCAATAAATGGCTGTAATTTTGTAGCCTCTGCTATAATTTTCAGTCGATGCTTAACTTACGTGCTGTTTAATTTTCATGATTTCTTTCTGTGTAAATAAACGTGAAAGAATAGCCTACGTTTCAATGAAGAAAAAATTCATGATAAAAAGACAGCAGCCATAATATTCAAACATAGTACAAATACGAATTTTGAAAGAATAGCCTACGTTCAAAAGAAGGAAAAATCATAGATGAAAAAATCACAACCATAATGTCCCCTTTTCACTCTCAGCACAAATAATACACTTGAAAGAACAGCATATGTTGAAAAGAAGGAAAAATATTTGATGGAAAAGCCAGTATGTTCTACACAAAAACGCAATGAAATGGAGAAACTGGAAAGAAGAGCCGAAACTTACACTGCACTACAATGTTTGCTTTTTATGTTTGATATAATTAAACACGATTAAATTGTTATATGACTTAACGTCCATTCGACCAAACGTACTTTCATCCGAATGAGTTCAGTAGCATATAAATTATGATACCGAAATCTATAAAATTATTTTCCATTCAAAACTCTTCATCAGTTAGTGCCTTTCGACCAAATGTCCATTCGACGAATTGTCCATTCGACTAAATATCATATGCTTCTTCTTCCAAAAAATGGGTTTCGACCAAATGTCCATTCGACCAAATGTCCGTTCGACCAAATGTACTTTCGACCAAATGTCATTCGACCAAACGTCATTCGACCAAATGTCATTCGACCAAATGTCATTCGACCAAATGTCCTAAAGCCGTTTTTATCATCTGCTAGTGACATCATGCAGCTCAGAGGATTGATACATGCCACATTAGAAACCAAAACATCTCTACCAGCAAAAATCTGATTGGCGCTCACCACATGTTATGCTACTTTTCGCGAAAACAAAAACATCAAATGTAAACAATAACAATGAGCGGCCCACCCGGCCCACCGGTAGAACGTCTCGTAAAATAGCTTATTGTGAGTGTTGTTATGCCGTGAGATGGTGGTAGCATGACGTAGATGTAGGTCGGTCGTTTGTTGGACTAAGTACGGAGCTTACCACAATATCGGATACCGGAGGGCGTGCAGTTCAAAGCGTACGCGCTGACGGTAGTGGTGAGTCCGGCGGAGGTGACGGTTATTGCAGTGGGCGGAGGGATGCCGGCAGCCTCGCAGAAAGTGACGGTAGAGAATCGAAGTATCGAGTAAATACCATCAAAAAACTTGCAAAAGAGGCCGAGTGTCTCCGGAAGGCATAAGAACGTCATGATGTTGGTTACGGGAACGCGCGGCCAGCCGCGCTTTCGGCATTGTGAGCGAATGACGGGTGAAGCTACGTACGCAGTGAGGATGGTCAAGGTAGGGTTACGGAATGTAACGCGAAAATCGCGGACTTGATCATAGACAGAAAACATAGCGTACAGTGAATAGTGGAGAAGTACGCAGATATTCGTCGACTCGCGAATACATTTCGGTGACGCAGCCCAGAGATTGATCGAAGTCCAGATGAGATAGCGGTACGGAAGCTGGTGCGCGGAGTGCCATTGGGCGTGGAGGTGAACGAGCGGTTGATTCGAGAGGAGAGATAACCAGCGAAGTTCATCACGGGGTGAAGGACTCTAAAATATCAACCAACGACTGGAATCAACGCCTAAACCATTCGACGGTAGACGAGGTTGTTGCCGTTTTTTATGACACGTTACAAGGTATATTTGAAGAATGCGTGCCTCGCCGAAGGATTATTCCGGATGCCGTCACTCGTAAACCATGGTGGACAGCCGAACTTCGCCGTATGCACAACAAACTCCGGAAAGCGAGGAACCGAGTTTTGTATTTTTGTTCAGTGTGACTGAACAGGTAAAATACATTCTTCTTCTTCTTCTTTATGGCTCTACGTCCCCACTGAGACTTGGCCTGCCTCGCTTCAACTTAGTGTTCTTTGAGCATCTCCACAGTTATTAATTGAAGGGCATTCTTTGCCTGCCATTGCATGAATGAGTCGAGAATTTTTTTCCGACCGGAACGGGAATCGAACCCGCCGTCTCCGGATTGACGATCCATAGCCTTAACCACTAGGCTAACTGGAGACCCCTAGGTAAAGTACATTAAAGTTATTATTGACTCTATGCTTTCCTGAACACTGCACATTGGGCCTTCGGGCAATATCGGCGTACCATTGGTGAAACTTTGGGTCTAAAACCCAATTTTATCAGATGGATTTACACAACTGCTGTTCGGCCAATATTGGCCAAACGGATGTTTTGTGTGGGGCCAAAAGTGCGAAGCGAGAACAATCTAATCAAAATTATGCCTTCTCCAAAGAATGTGCTTAATGATGTTGCCTGGAACGTTCTCTTCAACTCCCACGGCAGCGCTCGAAGTTCTCTTTGACGTTGCCCACTGCACATGCATCTCAACCGTCTACGGGTACTCGGTCTACTAGCGGAAACTCCTGGAAACCGCAAATCAACACACATCTCGTTGTTTCCATTTTTAGCGAATTGGGACAAAGAGGTCCTTGCTCCAAGTGATCTTACAAGTGCTTGTGATTTTCCATATAGGACATTTTCCACTATATTCCCTTCCCGGGAAGAGTGGATACCGGGTTACCTGTAGAGAATTGTGTATTTCAGACGGCATTGATTACACTGATGGCTCCCTTCTCGAAGGTCGAGCTGGTGCAGGTGTCTACTCTCGTGGGCTAAGACTACATCAGTATTACTCACTTGGTATACACTGCACAGTTTTTCAGGCCGAAATCTTTGCTCTTATGTTTAAATCAGTTCAATCTGCACTTCAGCAGCACGTAATGGGCAAATTTATATGCTTCTGTTCAGATAGCCAGTTTACTATTGCTAATGGGCAAATTTATATGCTTCTGTTCAGATAGCCAGTTAGGTCGAAGATAGTTATCGCTTGTCGAACTCAAATCGAGGAGCTGAATACAGCAAACGCTGTTCAACTTGTATTGATACCTGGTTTTTCTACCATCACTCGAAATGAAATGGCTGATGAGTTAGCGTGCACTGGAGCATCGCATGACTTCATTGGCCCTAAGCCAGCTATTCCGGTATCGGAATGTTGGGTAAAGCTTCAGATTGACACCAGAGCAGCACAAGCAATACAGCAATAGTTAAGAGTCATGTCATCAAAGAAAACTGTATTGAGCCATCTTCTGGGGTAGGAAGTATCTAACGAATCTGTCTAAACGGAATTGCAACATCTCAGCTGTCACGTGGCAAATAACCAGTAAGCTGCAGCAGATTCAATCCCCACAAGTTCCTAATTAATGATCCTCCCCTCATCGCCAGCCCCAGCGGTCCTACGAGAGGAGGCCATGGACTAAGATTATGACACGGAAAAAGCCCCTTGACGCACAACTCTTAGCTGGCAGTCATTGTCATCGATTAACCTATGGATTATGGAAGCATGAGATAGCAACTTGTGAGGACCAGAGCCCCATTGATAATTAACCTAAAACCTTTTCATCCAGAATAGTAAGCAATTAGTCATTGCGCAGCTACCATATTCCAAGATAACATGAAATGTGTTTCTGTATGAATTTTGAAACATCTTTTTCGACAAACAAAAAATCAATCTTCCAAACTTCCAAGTAGAATATTTACTACATATGTAAACGCTTTTTCCGGCTATTTTCCAGGGCAGAGCTCAATCAGGGGATGCTAATTTGGTTCCATTCGATGCGTGTCATTTCGAATCGATCGATTCCGCCTGAACTGGCAAGTTGGAGAAACCAACGAACGCTCGCGCTCCTTCTGCACTGAATGTTTATTGAATAATGCATAGAATGCTGCTGCGAGCAGCAACACGGAGGCATTTTATGTGCCTGTGTTGCTCATGCGGCTGTACTGGTACCGACGCTCCGACATATTTGGTCGGGAGGAATTTTCGGAAGAGGAATTTACATAGCAATTCCTCACGGCACAGTCGGCGAACGTGGATAAACATCAAACTGTACGGACACGTATTTTAGAGGTGGGAATGGTATGCGATGGACTTAAAGGGTCTAGCATCACATAGGTAGAATATAATTCAATCAGAGCGGAAAGCACAGTTCAATAGAACGACGGAGTAGCAGTCACGAGTTTCGGTGGCAACAGAGTTTTCCTTCTCAATTTAAAAGAACGAGGTTGACATGAAAAAAATGGACATGGATCCTTGATGCAATGGATTTTATTCAAATTTAGTTAACCTTTACGTACCCGACCTCAATCAAATCAAAATTTTTGCTAGTTTATTATACTCAAGTGGACATGTAATATCCGGAACCATTCCGGAGATATTCCGGATTGTACTGGGGTCAGGAAGGCTGGTGCCAAATGGTTAAATGCTATTACTTCACGTGCTATTGTGTTTGAGAGGCCCCCGCGGAACCTGTTCCAGATGTTTCGGAGTGGCAATATCAGTTGATATATATCTTTTCTGCCCCATTTTCTTGTAATCATGAGAGAATGAAACGTCGCACGGCATGTGTTGGTTGTAAACCATAAATGTCCCCGATGACGCCCCCGTATCAGTAGATCGGCTCTAGAGGCACGTTCTCCTCCATTCGGGAAATTTGTGCCATTGTGGAACCGGCAGTAGATGTTCCGGGTTGGCCATATTAGTTGATACAGTCATCAGTCTATCGTTTCTGACTTATTCATTTGAAATCGTGAAGATTGATATGTCGCACGGCATGTTTAGGTTAAACACCATAAGTGTCCCCAATAAGGCCCCGCGGAACTTGTCATGGTGATCTGGATGAGTCAACTTATTCAAATCTGGTAATCGCAGTTGTGTTTCACTGTTCGCAACAAAAACTTCGATGAAAATGGATGGTTCAAACACAATAACACACGAAGTACTTACTTTTAGCCATCTTGTAATCCCCCTGACCTCAGCACAATCCGGAATATCCCCGGAATGGTTCCGGATGTTGCACTGCCACTTAATGGCACGGTAAAGGCTGGGTGTGCTGCGCAATTCAGATCCCATTGTGATCCACTAGCCTCTGCCCAGCAACTCCTATCTCTACCTCCACGCGGTACCGGCCGGAAACTATGAGCAACCTTAGGGAAGATCGGGTAACCAACCCCGGTGGGAACTTTGGTCGTAGGCTGACAGGGAAGGGGGGTTTGCTTCGGCAAACCTGAGCGTCTGTTCTCCAACAGGAGCCGCTCACAACAGCGTCTGATCCCCATGTTAGGGGCGGCTGATCAACGTCCGAGTGCCAGGGAAGGACTTTAAGCTCAACTGTGCACTATGGTCCTCCGGAAAGTAGGGGTTTGGTGTCAGGCCCTACGAGCCAGCCGTAAAAAACCATTGTAGCGGAAAATCAGCAACAGAATAATACGAACCGAGACCAACGGCAACGACCCCAGCGAACAAAAACGACTTGCGATTAGAAACTCGGTAGGGTATCGCGCTACTTGGGCGGTGGTTTTCTTCGTCTGTTATTTTCGTCTGTTTTCCACTGTAACTCGGTCAATTTTGAACCGATTGGCTTGAAATTTTGTACACGGGTAGATACTATACCTATCTCACCGCATTCCAAGAATTGTGTCAATTGGTTCAAGATTGACTGAGTTATAGTGGAAAACAGACGAATATAGAAGCCACCGCCCAAGTAGCGCGATTCCCTACGTGGAACTGCCGATCTCTCAACTTCATTGGGAGCACCCGCATACTCGCCGATCTACTGAAGGACCGCGGGTTCGGCATCGTAGCGCTGCAAGAGGTGTGTTGGACAGGATCCATGGTGCGAACGTTTGGAGGTAATCATACCATCTAAAAGGTCTGCGGCAACACACGCGAGCTGGGAACAGCTTTCATAGTGATGGGTGATATGCAGAGGCGCGTGATCGGTTGGTGGCCGATCGACGAAAGAATGTGCAGGTTGAGGAGCAAGGGCCGATTCTTCAACATTAGCATAAAAAAACGTGCACAGCCCACACTCCGGAAGCACTGATGATGACAAGGACGCATTTTACGCGCAGCTCGAACGCGAGTACGATCGCTGCCCAAGCCACGACGTCAAGATCATCATAGGATATTTGAACGCTCAGGTAGGCCAGGAGGAGGAATTCATACCGACGATTGGTAAGTTCAGCGCCCACCAGCAGACGAACGAAAACGGCCTACGACTCATTGATTTCGCCGCCTCCAAAAATATGGCCATACGTAGCACCTTTTTCCAACACAGCCTCCCTTATCGTTACACCTGGAGATCACCACAGCAGACGGAATCTCAAATCGACCACGTTCTGATTGACGGACGGCACTTCTCCGACATTTTCGACGTCAGGACCTATCGTGGCGCCAACATCGACTCCGACCACTATCTGGTGATGGTCAAACTGCGCCCAAAACTCTACGTCATCAACAATGTACGGTACCGGCGACCGCCACGGTACAACCTAGAGCGACTGAAGCAATCGGATGTCGCCTCAGCATACGCGCAGAATCTCGATGCCGCGTTGCCAGACGATGGCGAGCTCGATGAGGCCCCTCTAGAGGACTGCTGGAGTACAATAAAAGCAGCCATCAACGACGCAGCCGAGAGCACCATCGGGTACGTGGAACGGAATCGACGGAACGAATGGTTCGACGAAGAGTGCAGAACGGTTTTGGAGAAGAAGAACACAGCGAGGGCGGTAATGCTGCAGCAAAGGACTCGTCAGAACGTGGAACGTTACAAACAGAAGCGGAAACAGCAGACCCGCCTCTTTCGGGAGAAAAAGCGCCAACTGGCAGAAGCGGAGTGCGAAGAAATGGAACTGCTGTGCCGTTCCCAAGAAACACGGAAGTTCTATCAGAAGCTCAACGCATCCCGCAACGGCTTCGTGCCGCGATCCGAAATATACAGGAATAAAGACGGAGACCAGTTGACGGAAGGACGTGAGGTGATTGAAAGGTGGAAGCAGCACTTCGATCAGCTCCTGAATGGTGTGGAGAACGTAGACACGGAAGACCACGGCAACGCAGGAAACGACAACGCTAGTGCAGCGGAGGACGGAAATGAGCCAACTCCCACGCTAAGGGAAGTTAAGAATGCCATTCACCAGCTCAAAACCAACAAACAGCTGGTAAGGATGGTATCGCAGCTGAACTCATCAAGATGGGCCCAGAAAAGTTGGCCACCTGTCTGCATCGGCTGATAGTCAGGATCTGGGAAACCGAATAGCTACCGGAGGAGTGGAAGGAAGGGGAAATCTGCCCCATTCGCAAGAAAGGCGACCATTTGGAATGTGAGAACTTCGGGGCGATCACTATTGTGAATGCTGCCTACAAAGTGCTATCCCAGATCATCTTCCGTCGTCTGCCACCTTAAACGAATGAGTTCGTGGGAAGTTATCAGGCTGGCTTCATCGACGGCCGGTCGACAACGGACCAGATCTTTACCGTACGGCAAATTCTCCAGAAATGCCGTGAGTACCACACAGCAAAAAGTAATGAAATTTCAATGGCATGTAAAACATCACGCATTTAAAAGTACATCACTTGAATCGAAAAGGTCATTTAAATTTAAACAAAAATCCATGCACATAATACGAGCATTGATATACATTGATTTTTCAATTAAAATAACTGTAAATTTTAATCATTATACAAACTACCAGCGCTCTGATGTTGGAAAGAGCATGGCCGTCGCGTTGAATCTGGGTGCTTCTGAAGAGCTGCTCCGAAAGTTATTTTTATTCCCAATTCTTCAGTCGTGTGGAGTGTTACGAATGGCGGAACAAGAATTATTAAGGTCATTAACAGGTAAGAAATTAATATTTCATTCATTCGGCAGTGTAACAAATGAAATATAATTCGCAAAGTTGACACTTTTTAGATGCGCGCTCACTATCGGTAATCACCAGCTGAAACACCATCAGCAGCAGCAAGACGCCCTGCACCGAGAACCGTAATTTTGTTGCTGGATGCGGGAAGTGCTACATTATAGAAAACAAATGTGTACTTGAATAGTTTACCGAAAAGTGCAATTAATTTAATGAAATAAAACGTGACAACCATTTATTGATTTTAATTGCTGCTTCTGACTTTTGGGCGGGGAGGGATATGTAAATCATGAAAACAAAACACACCAACGGAGAACCGCACCATGCAGTGCTCACTTAAATTTCAACGACGTTTAAAATTACACGTCAGTACATGTTTTCAATAAATGTAAATTTCAAATGCGATTTATTTTTGTGTTTATTTTCATGCTCCAAATATGTGCATGAAAATAAACTTAAAATTACATTTTTATTTTAACTGTGCAGGTCCCAACGCATCACCTGTTCATCGACTTCAAAGCGGCATACGACAGTATCGACCGCGCAGAGCTATGGAGAATCAAGGACGAAAACGGCTTTCCTGGGAAGCTGACTAGACTGATTAAAGCAACGATGAACGGTGTGCAAAACTGCGTAAGGGTTTCGGGTGAACTATCCGGTTCTTTCGAATCTCGCCGGGGTCTGCGACAAGGTGATGGACTCTCATGCCTAATCTTCAATATCGCTCTGGAAGGTGTGATGCGACGAGCCGGGCTCAACAGCCGGGGAACGACTTTCACAAAATACGGACAATTTGTGTGCTTTGTGGACGACATGGACATTATTGCCAGAACATTTGGAACGGTGGCAGAGCTGTACACCCACCTGAAACGCGAAGCAGCAAAGGTCGGACTGGTGGTGAATGCCACAAAAACAAAGTACATGCTGGTAGGCGGAACCGAACACGACCGGATCCGTCTGGGTAGTAATGTTACGATAGACGGGGATACTTTCGAGGTGGTGGAGGAATTCGTCTACCTCGGATCCTTACTGGAGCCTTATAGGGCCCATATAGCCGAGGCGGTAAACGCACGGGTATTCAGCATGACCATGCTGAGGGTGACGGGTTCGATTCCCGGTCGGTCCAGGATCTTTTCGTAAAGGAAATTTCCTTGACTTCCTTGGGCATAGAGTATGTTCGTGCCTGCCACACTATATACACATGCAAAATGGTCATTGGCAGAGGAAGCTCTCAGTTAATAACTGTGAAAGTGCTCATAGAACACTAAGCTGAGAAGCAGGCTTTGTCCCAGTGAGGACGTTACGCCAAGAAGAGAGAGAGAGAGAGAGAGAGAGGAGGATCCTTACTGACGGCTGACAACAACGTGAGCCGAGAAATTCGGAGGCGCATCATCAGCGGAAGTCGGGCCTACTACGGGCTCCAGAAGAAACTGCGGTCGAAAAAGATTCGCCCACGCACCAAATGCACCATGTACAAAACGCTAATAAGACCGGTGGTCCTCTACGGACACGAGACATGGATCATGCTTGAGGAGGACCTGCAAGCACTCGGAGTTTTCGAGCGACGCGTGCTAAGGACGATGTTCGGCGGGGTGCAGGAAAACGGTGTGTGGCGGAGAAGGATGAAACAACGAGCTCCCTGCACTTTACGGCGAACCCAGCATCCAGAAGGTGGCCAAAGCCGGAAGGATACGGTGGGCAGGGCATGTTGCAAGAATGCCGGACAACAAACCTGCAAAGCTTGTGTTTGCAACGGATCCGGTTGGCACAAGAAGGCGTGGAACGCAGAGAGCACGATGGGCGGGCCAGGTGGAGCGTGACCTGGCGAGCATTGGGCGCGACCGAGGATGGAGAGCGGCAGCCACAAACCGAGTATTGTGGCGTACTATTGTTGATTATGTCTTGTCTTAATGATGTTGAACAAATAAATGTATGTATGTATGTATTGCCACTTAATTATAAAAAACTTGCACCAGTTTATGATCGATTGAGGGCAACTTCGAAAAAAACGGATAAAAATTGATGAAATGCCAGCATTTTAAAAATGAGTTGTCAGAGGTTAGATACATAAAGGTTAAATGTGCAATGTAAATTTATTTCTTTTTCCTCCTATTTCAATATTGTATACTATGTTTGTTTTGCCCGTGAAATGCGAATTTCAAAAGCACCATTCACAAGGTAAAACAAATGTCCAATTTATACGACCATGTCATCTTTAATGTACAAAAAATGTTCTAAAAGATTCAGTAATCTTCGTATTCCACGAATTGCCGTCCCTCGGCCACCCTACAGCGACGCGATAACACTCGAAGTGGCATTCACTCTAACCACCCTGAGCGGTATTATGAGCGAATTGTGAAACAAAAGCTTCCATTTATCGGAAAGATGCATGCCATTTTCCCACCCACCCTCGAGTGCTTGCAGAACTGATCTAGAAGTCTAAGGCGAGAGCTCTTCCGGGAAAATCTTATTTACGAACGGGCATCATATTATTTCGCTTCGATTCTTCGTTTTTGTCCTGTTCGTCTTGTTTACTCCATCTCGACGGTGTGAATGCCATACCAGGTAGGTATAATGGTATCGTTCCTCTGGGTATGGGAAGAAGAATCTCCCTGCTCCGATATGGTGCGAACGAGGGAACCCAACTGAATAACGTACACCTAAAGGCTAAATGACTCGCTCCCGGTGTGGAAGCGACGCAAGCGGCGAACATTTTCACCTTATCACTCGGGAGAGCCAACCTGACAGATGTCTTCCGGTTCAAGGTTGAGTGATTGATGATAAGCCAATTACGACCCGGAGATGGATCGAATCGCTCGGCAGCGTGCCGTTGAGACTTGAGACGAGCTGTGGAGCGCAGTAAGATAGCGTCTTAAATTTCAATCCGAGTGGCTGCACTGGATGCTGTGTGCAATCGATAAACCCCCAACCTGTCGGGGTGCTCACCTGGAAGATTGAGACGTTTGGATGATATGCGGTGGAAAGCTCCCTGCCACGGATGTAGGGAACCATTTCATAGTGCTCAGTTACTTCTAGTACCAGTGAAAATTTTATTCCATACAACTCATGTTGAATCTAGGTTTATCACTAACACGTGAAACTAAATGTTGGAAACAAGGCTTCGAACTTGAATCGACTTTCAAACCCTCTCAGCAGAATACCCTCATCGACTAAAATAAATGAGTTTTTGTACAGTTTGTAAGTTTTGTTTTCACTCAATCGAAGGTTTTGAAAAACATTCTGATGATTCTAGACAAACACCGACAGAGTAACTTGCATACTATTCATCTGTAAATGTTAAAAATGCATTTTTCGTATCCTATTTGACATGGTCTGACTGCGTATTATTGCTAAGATCTTCAGACGCGAATGACCAAAGAGGTTAAAGCGTCTATAAAAAATAAAAAAATAAAAAAATAAAAAATAAAAAAATAAAAATAAAAAATAGAAATAAAAAAATAAAAAAAAATATGCTAAGATCCAATCATCGGTTAGGTGCACCCAGTAAGAACAGTGTGCATCACAGATTACATCAGGAAGAAGATAAAGGAGCGAATGAATGCCTAAACCACGATTGAGCGAGGAAAAACACGATGAGATAAAGCCGTAGTTTTGCACAGCTGTCTAGTTTGAACACTATCCGAATATATGCAAGTATCGAACATGCTTCTTACCCCTCGCAATTACCCGTCAAGGATTCGACGTATTTCGCGCGTCAATAACTGATCCGGCAAAATCTGAGAAAGCACGACCGGGTCGACGAAGGGGGTTAGGTGGCAGTGGCAGCCTAAGATTCTTTCTAAGCGAACCTTATTCACACACTTGCGTGAACTAAACCCATTTGGCGCTACCCCAAAAAAGGCGATCAAGCAGCAGCTACCAAGGTAGCTCAAGCGGATGAGCCTTCACAAAAAAAAAATCCCACACATCCAGAAGTAACCCTATACAAATGACCTGGCACAGCTCCCAAAAAAATGCCTTAGCCAAACTCTGAGTATTAGGTGAGCTTGGATCTGAAGCGACGGGTGAGCTAATGTTGGCACCGCCTTCCGTAGCGAGCCCTCAAAGTACATACAGTCCTCGCTATAACTGGGTGGAATTAGGTTCAGATGAACACTCCTAATTAGCGCTGATCCGGCTCTAAGCTGGGCTGCAAAATGGTGAGTCGATTCAGTGCGTCCAACATAGCTCCGATCCTCACAAGTTCCTACCTCGTGCTTCCACGGGTCAATTGATGACAAAGGCTGCCAGCTAAGAGTTGTATGCTTTGCCGGTAGTAAAGCCTGGGCACTGTTGTCCTTCTGACTTCAGCTAGACTGAAGAGGTACGTCCCGAGTGTGACAGGATAATGTACAACGGATTACATCCTCGCAACTTTGACATCGTGGCGTTGCAGGAACTTTGTTGGACTGAACAGGAGGTGTGGAAAAGCGGGCATCGAGGGCTGACCTTTAACAAAAGCTGTAGCACCACCAATGAACTAGAAAGAGGATTTATATGTTTGGGCGATATGCAACAACGTGTGATCGGAAGCAAACTAATCAACGGAAGCATGTGCTGTGCATGTTGAGAGTTAAGGGCCGTTTCTACAACTGCAGCATCAATCAACGTGCACTGCCCATACGAAGAGAAACCTGATGACGAGAAAGAAGCGTTCTACACACAGTAAGGGGCTGTCCATAAACCACGTGGTCATGAGGGGGGGGTTCGGCCGATGGGTATGGGTATGGGTATGGGTATGGGCCAAAAAAATTTTTTGTATGGACTAATGACCACGCGGGGGGGGGGGGGGGTTGAAAATTCCCAAAAAAATGACCACGTGGTTTATGGACAGCCCCTAAGAGCAAACATATGATGGTTGCTCGCCGCTTGGCGTGAAAATAGTTGTAGGCGACATGAACGACAACAGGTAGGAAGAGAGAAAATGTACACAGTCTACACGCCGTGTCGAATGATAACGGCCAACGATGCATAAACTTTGCAGCCTGCCGTGGTGTGATACACCGAAGAGAGGCTGCAGAACTCAGAGGGCGCGACATGGACAGGTGCGAAACAGATAGAACTCAGTCTTCCGGAGAAAGAAACGCCAGCAGAAAGAACAAGATCGGGAAGAGATGGAAGAGCTGTGCCACCCTAAGGACACACGGAGGTTCTACGGGAAGCTGAACAAGTCGCGTAGAGGCTTTGTTTCACAAGCCGACATATGCTGAGACTATCACGGGAATCTTCTCACGAGCAAGCGTGAGGTGGTAGAAGGGTGGCGAAAACATTACGATGAGCACTTGATGTGCGGAACGAACATAGGCCGACATTGCGTCCAACCATCATCTCCTAATCGGCTAGATCCGGCTGCACATTGCGAGGATCCATCGACAGGAGGAGAAAATCGGGAGCCGGTTCAACACTCGCCGACTGCAAGGCGCTGTGGTGAAAAGGTCCTTCGTCGAGGAGCTGGAGAACCGTGCTGCGGATATTCCGGAAGGTGGAAGCGCCATGGGAGCGCCATGAAGAACGCCTTTATCGCAACCAGCGAAAACAATTTGGACGAACTACGCACCTAGAGAAAGCATTGAGGAACGTCAAAGCCGTGATAGAGCGAGTGAAAACACGAGGAGCCAAAGCCGTAGCCCGTCAGCGCTTTCACGGTTCTCCAGAAGGAAGTGAAGCGCTCATGGACAAAAGACCGTGGGCAGATTCCCTAGCAGACGAAGGCGAGAAAGTCACAAACATCGGCGATACCCGTCTCCTCTACGATATCACACGTCGCCCTAATGGGACTAAGATAAATGCTACGATGCCCGGGAAAGACACATCTGGACAGCTATTGACCGATCCGGCTGAACAGCTGAAACGCTGGTTCGAGCACGTTGGTAACCTTTTTCAAGTGTCGGCCACGCCACCAACACCTCAGCGTGATCCACCAAGGATTCGACGCATTATTTGTGTCAAAACCGAAGCTCCATCACTGTAGGAGATAGAAACAGCCATCCGTAGCATATAATTGAACAGAGCCCGAAGGTCGATCGCTTATCAGCTGAGATGCTCAAAGCTGACCCCGTAGTATCCGCACAACTGATGCATAAATTATGGGAACATATGGGAAACCGCGACATTTCTGGTCGACTGAATGCAAGACGTCATTGTAAAAGTTCCCAAAACGGATAACCTAACTGTATGCGATAATTGACAGGGCATCATGTTCATGTATATCGTTCTCAAAGTCCTCTGCAAAGTGATCCTTAACTGGATACAGGAGAAGATTGACGCAACTCTCCGGCGGCAGCAAGCAGGATTTCGTGTCGAACGTTCCTGTGTGGACCATATTGTCACGCTCCGTATCGTCTTGGAGCATATTAATGAATTCCAAGAATTTTTCTACCTCGTGTTCATTGATTACGAAAAAGCTTTCGACCGTCTCAATGACGAAAAAACATATGTGGGGAGCCCTCAGGCGCAAGGCTGTCCCTGGGAAAATCATCGGCCTTATTGAAGCACAGTACAGGACATTTTCGTGCAGAGTACTGTACAACGATGTCTTGTCGATCCCATCCGAGTCGTTGCTGGAGAGAGATAAGGATGTATTTTATCACCGCTACTGTTTCTCGTCTTAATCGATGAAATCCTGGTAGGTGCGATTGATCGTGAACCAAATCGTGGGATGCTGTGGCAGCCCATTACCATGGAGAACCTAAATGACTTCGAACTAGCAGACGACGTTACTCTCCTAGCTCAACGGCGCTCTGATATGCAGAGTAAGCACCATGATCTTGCCGATCGCTCCTCGGCGGCAGGTTCTACCATCAACGTCAACAAGACCAAATCGTTGTAGTGGAGAATGTTGAAAGCTTCCAATACCTTGGTAGCCAAATGCAGGGTGACCACTCAACTCGGTAAAATAAATTCCCGGTTATTTCCCGGTTTTTCCCGGTACCTAAAAATTTTTTCCCGGTTTTCTAGAAATTGATTTATATGGTTAAATCGGAACACTGATATTTCTATTTTCTCACTTTTCTGATTTTGTAAACAGTTTAACCTTACTGGAAGCGCACCATTGTCAAAGGTCTAACAATGTCAAAAAATATCATTCATCATAAACAGCCCAAGTGAAGTAGACTTTTGGCTCAATTGATTGTGTTCTAGGAGGTTGACAATTTATGGCGGCTTGAATTCCCCAACAACATAACACCATAACTGTTCAATTTTATGCTTTAAGCTTGAACTGTTTAACGCTCAAAATGACATAAAAAAACTTGAATGCGATTTTTCGTACCAGAAGTTCTTTTGTTATGTGCAATCTCGAACAAAGCGAAAACTAAATCATGCCTAACAATTAGAAGCGAATGAGCCCTGCTATTAGAGCATCTTCGGTGGAAAAAACAAAATCCAATATAGGCCACATTTAGTAAGAAGCCCATATTTTCTCTAGTCTTAAAACTTAAAATATTTCTCAAGAAAGTATTTTCGGAATTTTATACATATTAGATATGCTCTATTCAAAGTTAGGGTAGAGATTTCTAATAGAAATGCCAAATGAAATTTTTGAAAAAAAAATAACTCAAATCAATTTCTCAAAAACCTACTGGAGCAATCCCTGGGAGATTATTCGAAAAATCTCTTGAAGAAACTTGTAAAGGTAATCTGGAATGTAAAAACTGTTTGTGGAATCTCTGGAATAATTATTAAAGGATTCCTTGATAATGTTCACTGTTGAGATGCTTGACAGTATACTAATGAAAGAGGGACTCCTGAAGAAATCCATGGGAGGATTCAAATAGGTAAAATATAGTTGGAATTCCCAAAGAAATTGCTTCAAAAGTATTTGACGAAAAGCAAACAAGCGAGCTTCTAAAATACGGTGGAGAAGCACTGGTGAGAGCACTACACTGGGTCATTACCAAGATTTGGGAGGAGGAAGTATTACCGGAGGAATGGATGGAAGGTATCGTGTGTCCCATCTACAAAAAGGGCGACAAGTTGGATTGCGGGAACTACCGCGCGATCACACTACTGAGCGCTGCCTACAAGATACTCTCTCAAATTTTATGCCGCCGTCTATCATCGATTGCAAGAGAGTTCGTGGGGCAATATCAGGCTGGATTTATGGGTGAACGCGCTACAGCGGACCAGATGTTCGCCATCCGCCAGGTGTTGCAGAAATGCCGCGAATACAATGTGCCCACACATCACTTGTTCATCGATTTCAAATCGGCGTATGATACAATCGATCGAGAACAGCTATGGCAGATTATGCACGAATACGGATTCCCGGATAAACTGATACGGTTGATCAAGGCGACGATGGATCGAGTGATGTGCGTAGTTCGAGTATCAGGGACACTCTCGAGTCCCTTCGAATCTCGCAGAGGGCTACGGCAAGGTGATGGTCTTTCGTGCTTGCTGTTCAACATTGCTTTGGAGGGTGTAATAAGAAGAGCGGGGATAAACACGAGTGGGACGATTTACACGAAGTCCGTTCAGCTGCTTGGTTTCGCTGATGATATTGATATTGTTCGGTTCCGAACGATGTTTTTTTTGTCTTGTTTTCATTTGTGTTTCTCAAAAGTCATACTTGTTTATTGATGTCCATTTTACCCCCTATCCCCACTCCGTTTTACCCCATCGCCCCCTTGCATTGTTAACTTTAATTATAAGCATAATTAAACTCCAATACCTTTCCCCAATTAGTAATAAGAAAGATAATTGTAGTTCTAGAAAGCTCCTTCCATTAGCCCTTCCAGTTTTTTGTTATCGTTGAATTGATGGGCGGAGCCTAATTCCCAGAAAATGAAGCCACATAACAACACACATTGGTGTATAAAAAGAAGCCATTTGGCGCGTAGAGTATCAGTTTTTTTGTAACCACCGAACGATTAACATCGCGAATAAACGTGAATTGGATAGAAGCTGGATTTTTCCTTTCCCATCGGAGTCCATCGTCCGAATCCCAATTCCACTACCAAGGCTGCCACCCGCTGCTGCTGTTGATACCGCTGCCGCTGAAATACAGTCCACCCGTCCCGTTGCTCACCCGAGCGATACCCGGCAAGGCAACAAGCGTTGTTCCTTCGCTCCGATCCACAGCTAGACCCCTCCCGCGGTAATCTTCTGTGGACACCGGTGCGACTGCACACGGACACGTTGTTGCAAGCCTGAGTCGATCCCTCCGCTACTGGAGCACCAACAAGAGAACCCAACAGTGTCCCATCGTTCCGATCCGCAAATAGACCCTATCCGAGGCAATCTATTGCGGACACCGGTTCGACCCTGCACACGGACTACTGGTTGATCTCTGGCCTGTTGGTTGTTAGCCAGTAGCAGGATTGACGGCCCGTAAGGATACCCGATCCGACGCCTTTCCCACATTGTGCACCGCACATTGTTTGGTCCTGAATCGAACCGGATAGCAGCACCGGTGGCAGTGAAAGATTTGTTCTCGCTCTGGTGGCGAATCGAAATAGTCCGTCGAGAAGTTTCCATTCCGGTCGGTGACGTTCGCGGTCCGAAAGTTAGTTCGCGCGAGTGTCAAAAGTGAAGCATTGAAACACGTCCGAACAAGTTTCGGACAGGACAGTTAACTGTGGTTGTGTACCCTATTTGGGACGAAGAAAAAGTGAAAGTGTGAACACGTTCGAACACGTTTCGGACAGGACAATTCAGTTGTGTGCGAGCCCTGTTCGGGCTGGAAAAGACAGTTGAGTTGTGTTTGTGAGTCCGATTGGACTGAAGAAAAAAGTGAGTGATGTCGATGAAGCACACGCCCCAAAAAAGTGCTTCCGACAAAATGGCCGAGCTGAAGACGATTGTGCATCTCCGTGGCCAAGCGAAGGGCAAGGTGACCCGGATCCGAAAAACCATTGAAGAGGTTTCGGAAGCCGGCATCGTGCAGTTTACGCTACCGCAGTTGAAGGTGTATTCCCGAAATTTGGAGGCCCACTTCCAAGAGTACCTCCATTTCCACCACCAAATAACCGCATTGTTGCCTCCGGAGAAGCTGGACGACAACGATGCAATGTACCTCCAGTTCGAAGACCAGCACACCGAAACCGCTATGCTGGTGGAAACCCTGATCCAGTCCGCTACCCGGCAACCTCCTGCTCCATCTGTAATGCCCGCGTCCGGTGCCTATCCGGCGCAGATAATAGTGCAGCAGCAACCGCTTCCGGTTCCGATACCGTCATTCGATTGTAAGCCGGAGAATTGGCCACGATTCCAGCAAGTATTCTCCGACATTATGGCCAGATCCAGGGATTCGGATGCGGTCAAGCTGCATCACCTCGAAAGGGCACTTGCAGGTGGTTCCGCCGCGAAGATCATCGACCCGAAAACGCTCAGCGACGGAAATTTCACCCATGCCTGGGAGCTGCTGCTTGACGTCTACGAGGATGAGCGTAAGGCAGTAGACTCTAACATCCATGGCTTGCTGGGTCTAAAGCGAAAATAGAAATACACTAGAACTCCAATGGCGCTGTAGTCATATTTCGTATTTAATTATTTTAATAACTTTAATTGCAATACTTTACTATTTTCAAGTGTCCATCTTGCAGAGGACCTTTTGTTATTGTAAACAAAATTAACTTGACACTTCTAGTACCGCTGCTGACGCTGTAAGGGCGTGGCAAACTAGATGTTAGTCACACGAACAGTCGCGGCATTGGACTTCTGTGGCTAGTTATTCTACTAAAGCGAATGAACAAGGAATGCTCCAAGCAAATGAGAGATCTTTTGACCGAGGTAACCCGCCACGTCGAAGGATTGAAGCTGCTGAACCAGAACCTGGATGGTGTTTCCGAGCGATTTGTCGTCGTCGTCCTTTCAGATGCTTTCGACTCCGAGACTAGAAAGCACTGGGAGGGCACCATTCCCCACAAGGAGATCCCCACCTACGAAGATACCGTGATATTCCTGAAGGAGCGCTGTTCGTTGTTGGAGCGCTGCGAAGCCAGCCACCCGAAGTCGTCGTCCGTCAAGGAGTCCAACCAGAAGTCCACCTCGAAGCCCCCACCGGCGAAGTCGTTCGCTATGGCTACACCAGTAGCTAATAGTGAGGCGACATGTGAGATCTGCAGTGCGAATCATCCCAACTACAAGTGCGGCAGGTTTGTTTCCTTGACGGTACCCCAACGTAGAGTTAAGGTAAGAGAACTCAATCTATGTTTCAATTGTTTGCGGAAGGGACACCCTGCCTTGAAATGCCCTTCCACTAAATATTGCCAAGAGTGTCAAGGAAGACACAATACCCTGCTTCATGAGCCCAAGCCCGAGCCAAAGCTCGTAGTTGAGGATCCCCAATCCCAGCAAGAATCCGTCCCAGTTGTTGAAAGTGCCAATGTTTCCCCTCCGATTGAAAGTTCCTCGTCGTTGTCCAGTTCGGTCCACAATGTTCCCCGGTCAGATAGTACGTTGTTGCTTACGGCCATGGTTGATGTCCTAGACAGCCATGGAAACCCCCACCCTTGCCGTGCATTCCTCGATTGTGGTTCCCAACCTCATTTGATTTCCTGTTCATGCGGCCAATGAAGGAGGATATAGTGAAGTCTGCTGACACTGTCGACGCTAAAGTCTTTGTTTTCCAAGATCAACAAGTATGTGAACAGGATTTGAATCCCCCGGCTGGTCAATGTGTGTCCAGTACTTGCATTGAAAATCCCTTGTTGCAGGAATCCGTACACGAGTTAGGAAATAATCGTCCATTAGTCCTGAACGAATTTCACATTCCTCAAAAACGATCTGCCGAGCTTGATGAACAGAAGGCAGTTCTTCCAGGAAAGTCAGTCCGCTATTTTCTCCACTACATGATGAATCCAAGAATTTCCACCGCCTCTTCGAGTCCACTGCAAAATTCCTGGACAATCGATACAAGTTACTCGTTCCCGATGTGTAAACCGTCAATCGTTAACAAAGAGATTATCAACGATCCATGGTTGAAACCGCACCGTGACAAAATCCAATGTTTTCCTACTGTTTCCAAGGGACACCTAGCAGAACGTCCTGCGAGCAACAGATCATGGTGGAATGGTTCGGTCCTTTTGAAATGGTGCCATCTTGAAACCAATGTCTCTGAATTGTATCCACAACCTCAGTCCCTCGATATAATACCGCTTATGTCAGTTGCATGCATTTCCATTCGTGACGATCGTCTGTTTGGCCAATATTTGACTAGGGAATCGCGCCACTTGGGCGGTGGCTTCTATATTCGTCTGTTTTCCACTATAACTCAGTCAAATTTGAACCAATTGACACAACTTTTGGAATGTGGTGAGATAGGTATAGTATCTACCCGTGTACAACATTTCAAGTCAATTAATTCAAAATTGACTGAGTTATAGTGGGAAACAGACGAACATAGAAGCTACAGCCCAAGTGGCGCGATACCCTATTTCCGAACTGCGTTACTCAATCTTCCTTATTGTCCAAACAACACTGAGCCTTGGAATGGCGTTGACCATAGTTGTGACTTTGTCTGAGGCTCCCATCCGTCGTTTGTGTTCGCTGAACTCGATGATTGTTTGCAGATGGTTCAGAGTGAGGACTCGTTTGGATGGTTCCCGTCTGCTGTGTAGAGTCTGCCACCATAGAGTAGTTTTCCATAAAGGTCCATTTTTTGAACTACTTACTCGAGACAAGCAGTTAGAAACCCTTCAGAATGAATCATCTGGAATAGTGCTGCTATTGTGTCAGAGTTTCTGGTTAAACAACGCAACATCAGCCATGTGTGTGATTATGCAGGAATGCGTGATCTATTTCCGATTTCATCTCAATTTTCTGCAGCCTGTGATGAGTCGTCGTCCGGAAGATTGTGTTGTTCTATTCCCTCCATTGCCGCTAGTAAATTTTCTTGTCTCAGTGTCCGTAATGGTTCGAGTTTGGAAGTCCGTGCGATTGAAGGCAGATATTTTAGATTTTATACGCGTTGAGATTGCCATTCCTTTGGAATTGGTTGTTGTATTTGTTCCTCACTGTGAAGGTATCCCTGTGCATCGTTTGACATGTTGGAAGTATGCAACCTTTTCGCTGGCATACTCAGACATTGCAGACTCGTTCAACGTGATTCAATGGGTCTAGCGAGTGTGGCTTCCACAGTAGTGAAAATGGACAGCCTCTCTGTACTGTCAAGGAGGTCGGGCAAGGTAGGGTTATCCTGGCAATGACTTAGTGACTTACGTAAGAACGTCTACCGAGGTACCGTCACCTAACTCGCAACACTGCAAACCGTAAGTAAAGTAAACGCACTGTAGATCCGCATTGATTCCCGGGGGGAGAATGTTCGGTTCCGAACGATGTTTTTTTTGTCTTGTTTTCATTTGTGTTTCTCAAAAGTCATACTTGTTTATTGATGTCCATTTTACCCCCTATCCCCACTCCGTTTTACCCCATCGCCCCCTTGCATTGTTAACTTTAATTATAAGCATAATTAAACTCCAATACCTTTCCCCAATTAGTAATAAGAAAGATATTTGTAGTTCTAGAAAGCTCCTTCCATTAGCCCTTCCAGTTTTTTGTTATCGTTGAATTGATGGGCGGAGCCTAATTCCCAGAAAATGAAGCCACATAACAACACACATTGGTGTATAAAAAGAAGCCATTTGGCGCGTAGAGTATCAGTTTTTTTGTAACCACCGAACGATTAACATGGCGAATAAACGTGAATTGGATAGAAGCTGGATTTTTCCTTTCCCATCGGAGTCCATCGTCCGAATCCCGATTCCACTACCAAGGCTGCCACCCGCTGCTGCTGTTGATACCGCTGCCGCTGAAATACAGTCCACCCGTCCCGTTGCTCACCCGAGCGATACCCGGCAAGGCAACAAGCGTTGTTCCTTCGCTCCGATCCACAGCTAGACCCCTCCCGCGGTAATCTTCTGTGGACACCGGTGCGACTGCACACGGACACGTTGTTGCAAGCCTGAGTCGATCCCTCCGCTGCTGGAGCACCAACAAGAGAACGCAACAGTGTCCCATCGTTCCGATCCGCAAATAGACCCTACCCGAGGCAATCTATTGCGGACACCGGTTCGACCCTGCACACGGATTACTGGTTGACCTCTGACCTGTTGGTTGTTAGCCAGTAGCAGGATTGACGGCCCGTAAGGATACCCGATCCGACGCCTTTCCCACATTGTGCACCGCACAGATATTATTGCTCGTAAATTTGAGACGATGGCGGAAACGTACATCCGACTAAAGAGTGAAGCCAGGCGAATCGGATTAGTCATTAATGTGTCGAAGACAAAGTACATGATGGCAAAGGGCTCCAGGGAGGAATCACCGCGCCCGCCACCCCGAATTCATGTCGACGGTGATGAAATCGAGGCGGTTGAAGAATTCGTGTACTTGGGCTCACTGGTGACCGACGACAACGACACCAGCAGAGAAATTCAGAGGCGCATTGTTGCAGGAAATCGTGCCTACTTTGGACTCCGCAGAACTCTACGATCGAATAAAGTTTGCTGTAACACGAAGTTAACTATCTACAAAACGCTGATAAGACCGGTCGTCCTCCATGGGCACGAAACATGGACCCTACGTGCAGAGGACCAACGCGCCCTTGGAGTTTTCGAACGGAAGGTGTTGCGTACCATCTACGGCGGAGTGCAGATGGAAGACGGGACTTGGAGAAGGCGAATGAACCACGAACTGCATCAGCTGCTGGGAGAACCAACCATCGTCCATACCGCGAGAATCGGAAGGCTACGGTGGGCGGGTCACGTCATCAGGATGTCGGATAGCAACCCGACTAAAATGACCGGTAAGGTAAGGTAAGGCTTCACAATTGCAGCTCCAACGTGGAGCTCCATCGTCGATGTAATCATAAGCCGATAGCGACAGAAATTCGGGTCCGAAAGTGGAGGTGGGTCGGCCACACTCTAAACGAAATCTGGTAGGGCAGCGTCCATTTATTACGTAACGCTAAAATCGTCATTTTTGGACCCCCCCTCCCCCCTCCGTAACGCTTTTTTGTATGAAAATTTTAAGGATTTTTGTATGGACCGTAACGCTTGGTCATACTCCCCCCTCCCCCTAGAGCGTTACGTAATTTGTGGATGGCGCCTAGCAAGCGTTAAATTGGAACCCAGTAGGAAATTGTAGCAGAGGCAGACCCAGAGGCCCATGGCGGCGTAGCCTGAACAAGGAAATTATAGCAGAAGTTTGATCTGGCCACAGGTCATGGAGATGGCTGGCCATCGCCCACGATGAAGATCTTTCAATTCGACCCTCTGCACCACCATGGATGCTCAGAATTGAAGTAGTAAGTGTATTGCACGATATAAATAAGCAGCGCGGCGTGTCATTGTATTCCTTTATATTGCCATTTGCAACACAAATTTCATCAGAAGCAATTATTCACACCAACCATCTCCAGAAAACCGCAAATTGTCTAACTCACCACAACCTTTGCACTTTTGAATCGTATTTCCCTACTGAATCACTCATTCATCCAGCACGAATCATTCCTGAAGAAAAATACTTGAGGATGAATGAAACCAAAAAAAAAAACTGAAAAGCGATGACTAACAGTAAAGCAGCACAGAGGAATGATAAAAATCCTTTTCAGATGGTGGCATTTGCTGTTAAGAGAAACGTCGTCTCCCGAGTACTTTCGCTATATGTGTGTGTGTCATTTTCATTTTTTTTTTTTTTTCTATACGTTTTCCCAGCACTACTGACTGCTGTCCCAAGCCTCTCTTTTTTGTGCCGAAGAAAGTGTCTCCCTTTTGCCGATGATACTGCACAGTGCACATATATTCGATTCCCATCCTATCATTCTGCCCATTTGAGCTCGTTTTTCTTCCATTGAAAGCAAACTTTTATTTACCTATTGTTGCAGAAGAATGGCTTGTGCTTTATAGATATCTGAACGAAGCGGGGGACGGATGGAGGAGATGAATGCCACTGATGAAGAAGACGGATGCATTACAGAAGTATAACCCTTGCGCACATACATTCGTATAGGAGAAGCTGGGCCAACGTGACTTTGATGGGTGGTTCCAATGAAAACCGAAACCCAATCTCGCCTACGACAAAGAAAACTTGAAGCTCGGGACAGGAATGGTGGAGTAGGCTCCATTGTTGTCAGTGGCAGAACAGCTGAGTGAAACTACGATTGGAAGTTTTTTTTTGTCACTGCCATCGAGGCTTCTCCGGTTTGGTCCCATGTCTTCGTTCGTCCTAGTTCTTACAAAGTGATAAGGGTGTACGTTACAGCAATGAAACAATTCATGGAAATTCCATCGCTGCTGATAATTGGCGACAAACATATCTTCTTCTTCTTCTTCTTCTCCTTCTTCTTTATGGCTCTACGTCCTCACCGAGACTTGGCCTGCCTCGCTTCAACTTAGTGTTCTTTTGAGCTTTTCCACAGGTATTATTTGAAGGGCTTCCTTTGCCTGCCATTGCATCAATTTGTATATTGTGAGGCAAGTACAATGATACAACACTATGCCCAGGGAGTCGAGAAAATTTTCCCGACCGGAACGGGAATCGAACCCGCCGTCTCCGGATTGGCGATCCTAGCCTTAACCACTAGGCTAATTGGAGACCCCGACAAACATATCTAATGGTCCAATCTGCAAACGAGAGGCTCTCTCTGCTCCAATTCAATTTGTGATGTACAGATCGAAAAAGGATTGTTTTATCTATTCTCCGACGAAAGAAGTTAATCAAAATTTATAAACACAAGCACGTTATAATCGAAAGTGAGGAGACTTAAAGAGAGCCTTTAATCTGCACTTACAACCTATACAAATGTGTGGCCTGAATTAAGCCCAACGCAATGTTGATATATTTCGCGTTAACTGACTATAACTTAATAGTAATAGATTACGTCAGTGCAGCAGAAGACGGAATTGTTCCAACTCCCATGCTGAGGAGTGGAAGAAAAGGCAATTAGCCTTACTTACCTTACCGGTCAGGCTAAGGCCGGGGTGGCCTCTGCTGTACATAGTAGCCGCCTCCATTCCACTCGGTCCATGGCTGTTTGTCTCCAGTTCCGCACTCTGCGTAGGGTCCGCAGATCGTCCTCCACTTGGTCGACCCACCTAGCTCGCTGCGCTCCACGTCTTCTTGTACCGGTCGGATGACTCTCGAGAACCATTTTAGTCGGGTTGCTATCCGACATCCTGATGACGTGACCCGCCCACCGTAGCCTCCCGATTTTCGCGGTATGGACGATGGTTGGTTCTCCCAGCAGCTGATGCAGCTCGTGGTTCATTCGCCTTCTCCACGTCCCGTCTTCCATCTGCACTCCGCCGTAGATGGTACGCAACACCTTCCGTTCGAAAACTCCAAGGGCGCGTTGGTCCTCTGCACGTAGGGTCCATGTTTCGTGCCCATAGAGGACGACCGGTCTAATCAACGTTTTGTAGATGGTTAACTTCGTGTTACGGCGAACTTTATTCGATCGTAGAGTTCTGCGGAGTCCAAAGTAGGCACGATTTCCTGCCACAATGCGCCTCTGAATTTCTCTGCTGGTGTCGTTGTCGTCGGTCACCAGTGAGCCCAAGTACACGAATTCTTCAACCGCCTCGATTTCATCACCGTCGATATGAATTCGGGGTGGCGGGCGCGGTGATTCCTCCCTGGAGCCCTTTGCCATCATGTACTTTGTCTTCGACACATTAATGACTAATCCGATTCGCCCGGCTTCACTCTTTAGTCGGATGTACGTTTCCGCCATCGTCTCAAATTTACGAGCAATAATATCAATATCATCGGCGAAACCAAGCAGCTGAACGGACTTCGTGAAAATCGTCCCACTCGTGTTTATCCCCGCTCTTCTTATTACACCCTCCAAAGCAATGTTGAACAGCAAGCACGAAAGACCATCACCTTGCCGTAACCCTCTGCGAGATTCGAAGGGACTCGAGAGTGTCCCTGATACTCGAACTACGCACATCACTCGATCCATCGTCGCCTTGATCAACCGTATCAGTTTATCCGGAAAGGCAATTAGCCACATTCACAATAAAAGCGACCATTTGGGGCTGCTCATAAACCACGTAGATTAACACGAATGTTGTTGTTTTTCGGATAACCAACCGAAATGGTATGTTAGACATACGTAATGCCTGAAGTTCATAGGCACAATATGTGTTGAAAAATGGACAAATTGAGTGGAAAAATTGCGAAAAAATCCACGTAGTTCTGGTGGGATTTGAACCCACGTCTCCCCAAGTTCGCTAGACAGGGCGCGTTAACCAACTCCGCCACAGAACAAGGTAACAATTCTGTGAAGTAGAAAGCCAACCTGAACCCAAAGCCCACCTCACCCCACGTTCTTTCCTCGCAATTCCCCATCTCCTTCGGTCCTTAGATGTCCACTTCCAACACTCTCTGAGCGTGCCTACGAACAACAGTGAGAGCAAGTTATACCCGACACACACTGACGGTCTCATTCGCAAGTTGTGGATGAGCATGTGCTGTGGATAGGCAAAAGTCTCGACACTAAAAATAACTTGCTCTCACTGTTGTTCGTAGGCACGCTCAGAGAGTGTTGGAAGTGGACATCTAAGGACCGAAGGAGATGGGGAATTGCGAGGAAAGAACGTGGGGTGAGGTGGGCTTTGGGTTCAGGTTGGCTTTCTACTTCACAGAATTGTTACCTTGTTCTGTGGCGGAGTTGGTTAACGCGCCCTGTCTAGCGAACTTGGGGAGACGTGGGTTCAAATCCCACCAGAACTACGTGGATTTTTTCGCAATTTTTCCACTCAATTTGTCCATTTTTCAACACATATTGTGCCTATGAACTTCAGGCATTACGTATGTCTAACATACCATTTCGGTTGGTTATCCGAAAAACAACAACATTCGTGTTGAAATAGAGCGGCGGTCTCTCTATCGCAATAGCGGTCGTGCGAGGGACATGCGACCGAGTCGAACGCCCGACACACACTGACGGTCTCATTCGCAAGTTGTGGATGAGCATGTGCTGTGGATAGGCAAAAGTCTCGACACTAAAAATAACTTGCTCTCACTGTTGTTCGTAGGCACGCTCAGAGAGTGTTGGAAGTGGACATCTAAGGACCGAAGGAGATGGGGAATTGCGAGGAAAGAACGTGGGGTGAGGTGGGCTTTGGGTTCAGGTTGGCTTTCTACTTCACAGAATTGTTACCTTGTTCTGTGGCGGAGTTGGTTAACGCGCCCTGTCTAGCGAACTTGGGGAGACGTGGGTTCAAATCCCACCAGAACTACGTGGATTTTTTCGCAATTTTTCCACTCAATTTGTCCATTTTTCAACACATATTGTGCCTATGAACTTCAGGCATTACGTATGTCTAACATACCATTTCGGTTGGTTATCCGAAAAACAACAACATTCGTGTTGAAATAGAGCGGCGGTCTCTCTATCGCAATAGCGGTCGTGCGAGGGACATGCGACCGAGTCGAACGCCCGACACACACTGACGGTCTCATTCGCAAGTTGTGGATGAGCATGTGCTGTGGATAGGCAAAAGTCTCGACACTAAAAATAACTTGCTCTCACTGTTGTTCGTAGGCACGCTCAGAGAGTGTTGGAAGTGGACATCTAAGGACCGAAGGAGATGGGGAATTGCGAGGAAAGAACGTGGGGTGAGGTGGGCTTTGGGTTCAGGTTGGCTTTCTACTTCACAGAATTGTTACCTTGTTCTGTGGCGGAGTTGGTTAACGCGCCCTGTCTAGCGAACTTGGGGAGACGTGGGTTCAAATCCCACCAGAACTACGTGGATTTTTTCGCAATTTTTCCACTCAATTTGTCCATTTTTCAACACATATTGTGCCTATGAACTTCAGGCATTACGTATGTCTCACGTAGATTAAATTTTGGCCATCTCAGACTCCCCCGAACCCCTTGGTAGACTTTCATCCATACACGCATTATGACATTTGTATGAAGCGTAGACTTAGACCAGATCCCGCTTCCCCCCAAAAAGTCTACGTGGTATATTAATGGTCCCTTTCTTAATAGCACAAATTTCCCAAATGGAGAAGAACGTGCCTCTGGCGCCGACCTATTCATACTGAAGGCAACCGTAAGAAATGTTAGAACTTCATAGCGTTCAGCATTATGAACTCCGTCTACAAAGTGCTAGCTCACAAGATCATCCGTCGTTAGTAACCTAAAACTATTGAGTTTGTGGGAAGTTATCAAGCCAGCTTCATCGACGGCCAATCGACGACGGGACAGATTTTCACCAGATTCTACAGAAGTGCCGTGAATTGGTACTAGCTTCCAACGCATCACCTGTTTATCGACTTCAAGGCAGCGTATCGACCCCACAGAGCTATGGAAAGTCGTTGGCGAGAAAGGTTTTCTGAAATAGCTCTCCGCATAATCAAAAAGAAGAAGAAACAAGCGGGTTAACATTGGGATGTGTAATGTTAAACAGCAGGCACGGAAGCCCATTATGATGTCAGAATCTTCATTGAGATTTGAACGAAATGTTCACACGTATGTAGGTTAGCTTCTCGGTAAAGCCGGTATCCGGCAGTTCCGTTGCTCAAACTTAACATTCTCTGATTTTCAAGTCCACATCCGAGCTTTGACATCTCTGACTATCTCAGCTTAGCGCATATCGCATACCCATCTGCAGAAACGACGACAGCAGTCTACCGAGTTTATTCGCCTCTGGCGTGAACTAGTTTTCCGGAACTATCGGAGGTTTTGTTTTGCAGTTTTCGCATGAAAGTTAGATGCGGGAGCGATGATAGCCCTTGAAAACTTTTTTTCCCGCAGCTGAAAATCCCGGTTGGCGAGGAAAAACCACAACGGCGGCGGGGGCGACCAATGACGACGGTGGCGACGACGGCGCTCTATTCTGGAACCATCAACGCCGAGCTGACGGAGTCTGCTGTAAGCTTCCGAAAGAGCGCATGGACGGAGAGCAGAACCGCCGCCACGGCCAAAAGTTTCGTTCGAGGTGCTAAAGTGCTGACGTTTACTTCGGAGGGCGATGATGATGTGCGCTAACTGAATTGAGGGATCATTAAAATGTTTATGGCGTCACGAATCGTTTAACGGAAAAGTTGTAAATTGGATCAGCTGGCGTGCAGTGTTGGACTTTGAATAATAATATCTTACAGCTGGTCGAAGCTCATGATGAATTTTTATGTACGTTGTGAAACAGGATAACAGTTCCCTATTTAACCCGTAGGCTACGGGGCTTACAACAAAATTTCAAACCGCTGCCAAAGACGCAAACATCAATATTTTTCAATGACATTTTGAGGTTCACTTCACTATTAGTTGTAGTTTCAATTATGCTGAGAGTCACAAAAATTGGAGCCACGAGGACAGTTTTATTCCAGTGGACGTCTGGGTCAGGAAGTGTAAAAATTGCATAACCTTCCTTTTAACTAGGCCCCATTAGTTGGAATTCAAATGAATTCATCTGAAAAGTTGTTAGTTCTATGTATTATTGTATATTACGTCAGGCTTGGGGGTTAAGAAGTATATCGGTGGTGTAGAACTAAATATTTTCAATTTTGAGTCTAATTTTTATGCGCTTGTAAAAGATTTTAAGGCACGTAAAATGTAGATTTTTCTGTCCTAAGCTAGGTCTTAAGCATATTGAATTTAACTGTAAGTAAAACTTGATAGTATCATACTGATTTTGTTAGAAAAATCATGTTTTTCACGAAAGTTGTACAATTTTGGAAGAATTTGCCTATATTTAGGCGTTTAATGCCTGAAACACCTGGTATTCACGGCATTTCTGGAGGATTTGTCGTACGGTAAAGATCTGGTCCGTTGTCGACCGGCCGTCGATTAAGTCAGCTTGATAACTTCCCACGAACGCATTAGTTTTAGGTGACAGACGACGGAAGATGATCTGGGATAGCACTTTGTAGGTAGCATTCAAAATAGTGATCGCCCTGAAGTTCTCACATTCTAAATGGTCGCATTTCTTGTGAATGGGGCAGATTACCCCTTCCTTCCACTCCTCCGGTAGCTGTTCGGTTTCCCAGATCCTGACTATCAGTCGATACAGACAGGTGGCCAACTTTTCTGGGCCCATCTTGATAAGTTCAGCTGCGATACCATCCTTACCAGCTGCTTTGTCGGGTTTGATCTGATGAATGGCATCCTTAACTTCCCTCAGCGTTATTTTCGTCCTCCGCTGCACTGACGTCGTCGTTTCCTCCGTTGCCGTGCTCTTCCGCGCTGACGTTCTCCATGCCATTCAGGTGCTGATCGAAGTGCTGCTTCCACCTCTCGATCATCTCACGTCCGTCCGTCAAGAGGCCTCCGTCCCTATCCGTGCACATTTCAACTCGCGTTTCTCAGGAACGGCACAGGAGTTCCATTTCTTCGCACTCCGCTTCTCCCAGGTGGCGCTTTTTCTCCCGAAAGGGGCGGGTCTGCTGTTTCCGCTTCTGTTTGCAACGTTCCACTTTCTGTCGGGCCCCTTGCTGCAATATTACCACAAGCGCTGCGTTCTTCTCCTCCAAAACCTCTCTGCGCTTTTCGTCGATCTATTCGTTCCGTCTATTCTGTTCCACGTACCCGATGGTGCTCTCGGCTGCGTCATTGATGGCTGCTTTCACTGTACTCCAGCAGTCCTCTAGAGGGGCCCCATCAAGCTCGCCCTCGTCTGGCAACGTGGCCTCGAGATTCTGAGCGTATGCTGAGGCGACGACATCCGGTTGTTTTAGTCGCTCTAGGTTGTACCGTGCCGGTACCGTACTTTGTTGACGACGGAAAGTTTTGAGCGCAGTTTGACAATTGCCAAATAGTGGTCGGAGTCGTTGTTGGCGCCACGATAGGTCCTGACGTCGAAAATGTCGTAGAAGTGCCGTCCGTCAATCAGAACGTGGTCGATTTGAGATTCCGTCTGCTGTGGTGATCTCCAGGTGTTACGATAAGTGAGGCTATGTTGGAAGTGGGTACTACGTATGGCCATGTTTTTGGAGGCGGCGAAATCAATGAGACGTAGGCCGTTTTCGTTGGTCTGCTGGTGGGCGCTGAACTTTCCAATTCGTCCTGTAGGCTAAAAGTCTCTTTAATAAAGACAAATCAATCAACCAATTCGTCCTCCTGGCCTACCTGAGCGCTTAAATCTCCTATGATGATCTTGCCGTCATGGCTTGGGCAGCGGTCGTGCTCGCGTTCATCCATCACCCATCACGATGAAAGCGGTTCTTAGCTCGCGTGTGTTGCCGGAGCTCTGGTAGATGATATGATTACCTCTAAACGTTCGCACCATGGATCCTGTCCAACACACCTCCTGCAGTCCTGCAGCGCTACGATGCCGAACCCGCGGTCCTTCAGTAGATCGGCGAGTATGCGAGTGCTCCCAAGGATGCTCCCAATAAAGTTGAGAGATCGGCAGTTCCACGTACCGAGTTTCCAATTGCAAGTCCTTTTTGTTCGCTGAGGTCGTTGCCGTTGGTCTTGGTTCGTATTATTCTATTGTTGATTTTCCGTAACAATGTTTTTTTTTTTAACGGCTGGTTCATAGGGCCTGACATCAACCCCCTACTTTCCGGAGGACCATAGTGCATAGTTGAGCTTAGAGTCCTTCCCTGGCACTCGGACGTTGATCAGCGGCCCCTAACATGGGGATCAGACGCTGTTGTGAGCGGCTCCTGTTGGAGAACAGACGCTCAGGTTTGAAGCAGCAAACCCCCCTTTTTCCTGTCAGCCTACGGTCAAAGTTCCTTCCGTTGGTGGCCTTTACGGAGGCAATTAAGGCAAAACTGGTGGCGACGGACATCCTCTTCCTTGGCTTCAATGATCATCTTTGAGAAAATGGTGTAAAGGCAAGGGACGATAGTCGGAACAGACGAGATACTTGCGATGATGGGCTGACTAGCCCCGTGGCTGGCAACAAAGAGAGGAGCGGACTCCTTGGGGGCACTCTGAGACAGAACTTCCATTGGCTTGTTAATTATTTTTTTTTTTTTTTTTTTCACCGTCTTCAGCTGGGCTGCACAGACTGATTTAATGCTTATAATGTTCTGAAAACGAGTTCTACTTATATTAAAGTCAAAACAATCAACATCATTAAGTGCATTGAAACATCGCTCTAACGGATTGTTTTGGCCGTAAACTGTATGATGCCGAGCAATCATGAATGAAGTTCGCTGGCGTGTTCGGCGTGCAGGTACAAAGAAACGCGCTTGCTGAAGAAGCTCTGGGCAGTCAATCCTGTTGCTAAGCACATCGTACGCAAACATTCTTTGTAGATACAAGCGGCGTTTGCGCAATGGCTCCAGTCTTATAAGTTGACATCGGTCGTTGTACGGTGGCAGCTACAGTGGGTCAGACCACGGCAGTCTCCGTAGAGCATAGCGAACGAAGCACCGTTGGACCCTTTCTATACGTCCGATTTGAGTTTCCCTATACGGAGCCCAGATTTGAACCGCATACTCGAGAATACTTCGGACAAGTGAACAGTAAACACTTTTTAAGGCGTACGCATCACGGAACTCAGACGCATTCCGTCGGATGAACCCAAGCACAGCAAAAGCCTTAGGGGCAGCAGGGACGGATGTCCTGGGGCCTGACGCACCCCCCCGCTTGCGAGTCAGCCGCGTAGTTGCCGGCTAAGAATAGGACTACTAACCCCAATTCAAGGTGTCAAGCGACCCGTGCCGAGGAATGAGTGATCGAGGGGGTGAAAAAGATGCTCGATCTTTAACGGAGCCTGTGGGGCACCTGGGCACCCCCCACAGTAAGCTGTCCCTTACCGCGTTAATGCAGAGCTCTGGCGTGGTGGACATTCTTTCTCGTGCGACTCGTGGGAATAAAATATGAGTAACAAACCAATACAGAAATCAAGTGTAGCAGGTAGTAGTGGTGGGATCAACCCCTTCGCAAGAAGCGGGTTGATGAGATCTCCGACAAGGAGAAGTGAGGAGATAGGCGCTGGGAGTTGCGTACGCAGCTCAAGCGTGGGTGCTCCAGTCCACTTCCCGGCAAGCCAGCCGGTGGAGGTTATGGACGGAGCGTGGTTGTTGAGGTCCGTCAACCGAGGATCCAAAGGACGGTCCGCAATAGAGGTGGCTGAGCAGCAGCTTGGCAAAATCATCGACTTTGCGTCCACTAAGTCGAATATAAGCAAGGACCTGAAAACGGCCTTGCTTCGACTTAGGGCGTCGATCGACAATGCCAAGCAGGAGCACGCGGCACTCGCGTTGCTGACTGCTGCAGCAGCGGAGCCTGCAAATGAGAAAGTGCCGAAGTTTACCCAAACGGAGGCCTTCTCCTTCGCAGGAAGTCCGAATAAGGCGGAAGCGACTGCTCGCGACAAACGGGGCAAGCAATCGCAGAAGCGGGCGAGGCAACCGTCAGGCGAGGAGCTGTCTGGCGGTGCCCGCAAGGCCAGGCGAATCATTACCCCGAAAGTCGGTAATAATGCCGGAAGGTCGGACCCCAGCCAGGGTTCCCGGAAAGCTGGGAAGGGTGGGCCTGAAAAGGCTGGCCCGTCCCGGAACGATGGGAACAAGGGGTTGCGACCGCTAGTGGGCCCTCAACAGCCACAGAGTAGGGCGATCCAAGGGGTGGACCCCCCTTGGACGAAGGTAGAGCGGAAAAGGAAGAAGAAGGCGAATCCGCAGGTAGTAGCGCAGGACGCCAAGCCAAGGCGTAGGAGGGCAGGTGCCAAGCGCGAAAAAGGCGACGCTATCGTCATCAAGACGGAACAGTCCAAGTACTCGGACGTCTTGAAGATGATGCGAAGCGACGCCAAGCTTGAGGGTCTTGGAGCCGACGTACGCAGTATTAGACGTACTCGTACGGGCGAGATGATCCTGGAGCTGAAGCGCCAGAAGGAGCACAAGGGCGCCGCCTATAAGAGGCTGGCAGAAGAGGTCCTTGGTGAGGGTGTGCAGGTGAGGGCTCTGACACATGAGGCGACTCTGAAGGTCAAAGACATCGATGAGATCACCGAAGTGGAAGAGCTCGTCACGGCACTGCGGCAACAGTGCGATGTGCAGGTGGCCGCCGCAGCCGTTAAGCTACGGAAAGGGCCAGCAGGGACACAGATAGCTTTGGTTCAGCTACCTGTGGCGGACGTCAAAAAGTCCGTTAAAGTAGGGAGCATAAAGGTGGGTTGGTGTGTATGTCACCTGACATTCCACGAGCCACCAGAGGTTTGCTTCAGGTGTCTGGAACCAGGACACAAGTCGTGGGACTGCAAAGGCCCCGACAGGCGCAAACTGTGCAGGCGATGCGGCGCTGAAGGTCATAAGGCCCAAAGCTGCACGAGTCCGCCCATCTGCATGATCTGTACCGGGAAATCCTCGAACAACAGACATCCGATGGGTGGTCCAAGGTGCCCGGCCTTCAAGAAAGCCGCAGTGAACAACAAATCACAGTGCAGGTAACGCAGCTGAACCTAAACCACTGTGATGCGGCTCAGCAACTGCTTTGTCAGGCAGTTTCTGAGTGGGAGACGGATATCGCCATCATATCGGACCCATACCGAGTACCCGCCGGCAACGGCAACTGGGTCGCGGATGGGACCAGAAAAATGGCGGCGATATGGACGACGGGTAAATACCCCGTTCAGGAGTTGGTGTCTACTACCTATGAGGGCTTCGTGGTCGCCAAAGTAAACGGGGTCTTCTTCTGTAGCTGTTATGCGCCTCCGCGGTGGCCGATCGAGCAGTTCACGCAAATGCTGGACCGCTTAACGACCGTGCTAACAGGGCGAAGGCCGGTGGTAATAGCGGGCGACTTTAATGCCTGGGCCGTGGAATGGGGAAGCCGTTTCACGAACCAGCGGGGTCAGATCCTGCTAGAAACACTGGCCATCTTAGATGTCGACTTGGCTAATGTCGGTACCAAGAGTACCTTTAGTCGAAACGGAGCGGAGTCAATTATTGACGTGACCTTTTGTAGTCCTGGCCTAACAAGTAGTTCGAACTGGAGAGTAGATGATGGCTACACTCACAGCGACCACCTGGCGGTTCGCTACAGTATCGACTACAATAACAGCAGACAGCGGATAGAAGAAGAGGCGGCTAGGCCAAGCCCTCGCAGGTGGAAGACATCATACTTCGACGAAGGGGTATTTAGGGAGGTGCTCCGCCGTGAGCGAAACTTAATCGGTTTAGACGGCGACGAGCTGGTAGCGGTGCTCTCACGTGCGTGTGATGCGACCATGCCTAGGCGAGTCCACCCTAGAAATGGGAGGCCACCGGCTTACTGGTGGACCGACGCGATTGCGGACCTGCGCCGCGCCTGCCTACGGGCTAGGCGGCGGATGCAGCGAGCACGATCAGAGGAAGAGCGAAACGAACGGCGGGTGGTGTTCGCCGCTGCAAAAGCCGCGCTTAAGACCGAGATAAGAGCAAGCAAAAAGGCCTGCTTTGAGGGTCTCTGTCAGAGTGCCAATACGAACCCGTGGGATGACGCCTACAGGATCGTTATGGCCAAGACGAGAGGTGTGATGGCTCCTACAGAGCAATCTCCAGAGATGTTGGAGGGGATCATTGGAGGACTTTTTCCGCGTCATGATCCTAGTCCTTGGCCTCCTTTCGTAGGACAGCCGGGGACTGGGGCTGGCGATGAGGAGAGGGTCACCGATGTGGAACTTGCGGGGATAGCTAAGTCCCTTAGCGTAGGTAAGGCCCCAGGTCCGGACGGAGTTCCGAACCTGGCCTTAAAAGTAGCTATTGCAGAGGCTCCCGAGATGTTCAGGTCTGCTATGCAGAAATGCCTGGACGAGGGAGTTTTCCCAGAAGCTTGGAAGAGGCAGAGCCTGGTACTATTGCCAAAGGCGGGGAAACCACCCGGAGACCCGTCGGCATATAGACCAATATGCTTGATTGACACGGCGGGGAAGGTGCTCGAAAAGATCATCCTCAATAGAATGTTGCGGTTCACCGAGGGCGAAAATGGTCTTTCGAGTAACCAGTACGGCTTCCGGAAGGGGAGGTCCACCGTAGACGCTATCTTGTCGGTTACAAAAACCGCCGAGAAAGCACTCGAGCCTAAGAGGAGGGGAATTCGCTTTTGCGCGGTAGTGACTCTGGATGTAAGGAATGCGTTTAATAGCGCCAGCTGGTCTGCTATTGCCGATGCGCTCTTGCGTCTGGGGACACCGGAGTACCTGTACAAGATTCTCGGAAGTTACTTTCAGAATCGTGTACTAGTCTACGACACGGAGGTGGGTCGGAAGTGCTTTCACATAACCTCAGGAGTCCCGCAAGGTTCCATCCTGGGTCCGGTGTTATGGAATGTCATGTACGACGAGGTGTTGAGGTTAGAGTATCCAGTGGGAGTGGTGATTGTCGGATTTGCCGACGACATTACGCTCGAAGTCTACGGTGAAACGATCGAGGAGGTAAAGTTGACTACCAACCACTCGATCAAAGTTGTGGAGGCGTGGATGCGGTCCAGGAAACTGGAGCTGGCTCACCACAAGACAGAGGTGACGGTTGTTAACAACCTGAAGTCAGAGCAGCAGACGGAGATCAGTGTAGGAGACTGTACTATCCTGTCAAAGCGCCCAAGTGCGTGATGATCGACGATAAGCTTACCTTCGGTAGCCACGTCGATTATGCCTGTAAAAGAGCCTCCACAGCTATTGCGGCACTGTCCCGGATGATGTCCAATAGCTCTGCGGTGTACGCCAGTAAGCGCAAGCTTCTGGCTAGTGTTGCTACATCCATACTTAGGTATGGCGGCCCGGCGTGGGGCACCGCGCTAAGTACTAAATGCTACCGACGGAAGCTGGAAAGTACTTACAGGCTTATGTGCCTGAGGGTTGCGAGCGCGTACCGTACCGTGTCACACGACGCTCTCTGCGTCATTACTGGTATGGTGCCTATCAGCATTCTTATCAGTGAGGACATGGAGTGCTTCGAAATGCGCGGCACAAGAGGCATACGCAGGACTGTCAGGATGGCCTCTATGGTCAAATGGCAGCGCGCGTGGGACAGTTCCACCAAAGGAAGGTGGACCTATAGGTTGATACCGAGGGTAGATAGTTGGATTAATAGGCGCCATGGGGAAGTCACATTCCACCTGACACAGGTCCTTACAGGTCATGGTTGCTTCCGACAGTATCTACACCGTTTCGGGCATGCGGATTCTCCCGAATGCCCAGTGTGCAATGGTTTAGAGGAAACGGCGGAACACGTTTTGTTCGTGTGCCCGCGTTTTCGCACAATGCGTGACCGCATGCTTGCCACATGCGGGGAGGACACAACTCCGGACAACTTGGTCCAGAGGATGTGTAGGGATGAGTTTGGCTGGAACGCCGTTTCAACGGCTATTACCCACATCGTCTGGGAGCTACAGAGGAGGTGGCGCGTGGACTCGGAGAATGGCTAGTCCAGATGCAGTACAAGAGGTGGTCCAGGGGTTCGGAGTCGGCTTCGTAGGTCATACCGGTGCCCTGCGGTCGAGATCGACCCTTACAACGATTAAGTGGCCGCGGAGAGGAAGTCCCGGTAGCGGTGCTGTCGTGGCGTCGGTCTACTGGGTTGGATCCGAGCCCGCGGTTGGAAAGGGGTCCCCGGCAAGGGTCGGGGTAGGTGAGATCCTGCTGTCTGCAACCTACGGGTGCATCTGATAGGGCCTGAAGGGTAGTGATACCCTTCCTTACGAGCAGGTCAGATCGCGTTGCACGTGGGCATCAGTTCTTGATGTCCGCTCAGCAGTAGGGCGCGGGCGGGGTTGACCCTGCCCGCCTTCCGAGGACAAAGGGAGTGGCGAGGACCACTCGGGAAACTGGCTAAGCGCCAGCATGCTACCGTGATGGACTCTCCAAAGCGAGTCATCGATGTTCGTTGCTGCAGGCTACGCAGCTAACCTTGTGGGTGCGATGTGCACTAGCCCCTCTCTGAAGCAATACCTTCTTGGTGGTTCCGGAGAGACGTAGGGTTTGGCGACCATAGGAATGGTTTAGTGGGTACGAGGAGAGAGTAGTCCTGGATTTTACTTTTGTTGTAGAAGACGGCCTGTCAGACCTACACTACCCTAACCTTCTGTTAGGGTGTCTGTTGAGCAGATTATCCCCCTATGGTTTAGAAGGAAAAAAAAAAAAAAACAGCAAAAGCCTTGGCGGTTGTCGAGGTCACGTGGTTGCTAAAGCTTAACTTGCTGTCCATAATTACTCCAAGATCCTTGATGGAGTTCACTCGTTCCAGCGCTATCCCATTTGCTCTGTAATCAAAAGTCAACAGCGTTTGCGACTTGCTGAAACTAATTAGCTTACACTTGATCGCGTTCAGTTCCATTCCGTTTGAAGCACACCAAGCAGCCACAGCGTTGACATCTTGTTGCAAGGCTGCACAATCTACCAGTGAGCTAATGATCCGGTATATCTTAAGATCGTCGGCGTACATGAGGTGGTGTGAGTTTATTCGGTAGCTCAGATCATTGACGAATAACACGAATATCAGTGGTCCTAGATGGCTTCCTTGGGGGACGCCTGAAGGTGTCGGAAAACGAGATGACGCTACGGATTTCAGTTTAACATATCCGGATCTATCACGTAGGTAGGAACGTAACCAGGTTATAAGCCAAGCAGGAAATCCTAATCTATCGAGCCTCCTTAGAGTTAGGTCATGCGGGACTTTATCGAACGCTTTGGAAAAGTCCACATACACACTATCTACTTGCAAGCGCTTTTCCAAGCTAGAGTTAAGTAAACTAGTGTACGCCATCAGGTTGGTTGTAGTGGAGCGGTGTTTCACGAAACCATGCTGGTATTGCGAGATTATGGGCATGGCAGCGAGGTACAGTTTTTCATGAACCAATAGTTCTAGTGTCTTAGCAAGGCAGCAAAGAATCGAAATTGGCCGGTAGTTTTCAACCTTGTGGATATTGCCTGCTTTGTGAATTGGCGTAACGGCGGACTCCTTCCACAAATCTGGAAACACGGCTTCCGACAGCGACAGATTAAACAATCGGCAAACAGGTTGAGCAAGGACGTCTGCACAGCGGTTGATAAAAACGGGGGGAAGCTTATCCGATCCAGGACCTTTGGAAGGATCTACATCTTTAAGTGCCATGGTTACATCTGCTACGGTAAATGTAGGGCGCGGGAAATTAATGTTGTAGGGGGGTGGGGGTAAGACGGACCGGGTGGGTAAGACGGACCACTGGCTAGTTCTGTCACTTAAGAGCTGAAATTTGACTTTCTTTTACGATTAACTCTATCTTCTTGTCAGTTGATGATTATTGAACCACTCCATGAGAGAATACATATGTCAAAAGAGCAAAAAATAATCAATCATTTACCAGGCTACACGCTTTTGTGCTGGGATCTAATTTTGAGGCGGCAATAAATAAGCTTTTTAACATTAAATTGTTTAAAAGTTTTTGCATTTTATTTTGAGTTTCCCAGTAGTTTTAAACTGTTCCGTCCTATACACAACGAAATTCAGGTAAATTTCATGGATTATGAATAACGGTGATGGATTGAATATTTTGCGTTGTGTGGGGGTAAGACGGTCCGCCTTGAGGGTGGGTAAGACGGACAGTGTTGGGGTTACTTTGATAGTGCCATGAGAAACACATTAAAACCCACACATTGTTCACAGATTGAAATCTATGGACTACAAAAATGATTGTGGAAACCGTATAAAGCATTTTATATTGATTTTTTGTTGAAAAATTCATTATATTAGAATTTTTGTTGTTGGAACAACTTGAACTTTGTAAAATTACCAGAGCATTGCATACTGTTAGGAGTTTATCAGTCTATGGAGGTTTCCAATTTACAAAATAGATTTTAATTTGCAAAAGCACATTTCGCTAAGAGATTTAGGGCCAAATTTAGATTCTACTATGATTGATCTACTGAATACACACGGCCACAAACATCATTTAACACAATTAGAGGCGTATTAGCTAAATTTGCAAAGGTGTCCATCTTACCCACCCTACCGGTCCGTCTTACCCACACTGTAGAAAAACATACATTTGGAGATCACTTTTTAATTATCTCAAAAGTCATGGAAAATCTAATTTTATTGCAAAATCGGCTTGCAGACTGTAAAGTGCCTTAGTTGAAGTATATAGTATGGAGATAAAATTTTAATTATCGCATTGTTTACACTGTCAAAATAGAGTGTTTCCTAAACATGTCCGTCTTACCCCCACCCCCCTACGACGGCAGGGAATTCAAAACTTCGACAGAATCTGTGGGGGAGCCCGGACTATATACTGATTTGAAGAAATCAGCAAAATGTTCAGCGGAATCCTCGACACTATGAGATGTTTTGTCACCAATTCACATTTCGGACGGTATAGCCTGTGCATCTTTTCTAGTTTTGAAATAATGCCAAAACGAAGAGGGATTCGCCTTAACCTCGTCTTCGATTCGGAGAATGTACTCACGGAATGTGGAAGAAACACAATCGTCGTACTCCGCCTCAAGTCTGCGAAGGAGGATTCTATTGTCGGTGGTTCGGCGGCGCAGGTAGCGACGGCGTGCTTTACGAAGTAGGGGGATTAGGGGCATAATGGACACCCGGGGCGAAATGGACACCCCTGTTTTTGGCGAAACCGTTGACATTTATGTAAAACTTTTAATGCATAAGTGTAAAGGAACAAGTCATGGTTCTATTTTTCAAAAGAACCATTAATATTGCTCCAAAATAACCAAAATATCATTGAAATTGAAATATGTTTTTCATATGGTGAAATTCTTATAATTTCGAAGCAGCAGCAAATAAGGTATTACGAGTGTTGGAGTGTGTCCGTCATTAAAACAAGTGAATTGTTACCTTATCTACATGTATACAGAAGTTTAGCAAATGATGAAGTGTTTTATTTTTGATCAGAATTTACTTAAAATAGCAATTTTAATGTTGTAGTCGATTCGGGGCGAAATGAACACCGGCAATTACAAATGGATGTACGCGCATTGCATACTGTTAGGCGTTTTAGAAAGTTTGGAAAAAATCAATCCGATAATTTAAGCCTACAGTATATTTAATTAACTTTGATGTTATGTAAACTCGTCCAAGATGGAGTATTATATCTGTGGCAATGATCTCCGTAGGCAGATTACTTAACTGATCGATGTAATCAAAGAATTAGCATACAATATGCTGGGGTGTCCATTATGCCCCGATGGGTGTCCATTTCGCCCCGTACCTTTCCTGCCAGCCCTAAAAAACACACGATTTAAAATTCGTTATTTCTTCACAATAAAGACATTTTACCTGCTGTAAATGGTTGAAATACGTAGGAAACAAGCTTAAGTTGTAAGCCAACTGATAATATGTTAAAATTTTCTTCGTTATACAGGTCTAACGTACCCGTTTGCTTAGGGTGTCCATTATGCCCCTAATCCCCCTACGTTTCGTCGGTGTCGGACCTCAACATTCCACCATGGTTGATTATTTGAGCGATGGGTCGGCGTCTCCGAAGCGGTGTGTGCCTGTTTATGATGCGAAAGATCACTTCGTAGAAGGTTGCAACTGCTTCGTTTACTTCGGCATCACAAAATAATTCCTCCCAGTCTACCAAGCGTAACTCATCGGCAACGGCGGTGAAGTCACATCTATTGAAGTCAAAATCATAATCTTCCAAAACAGCACGAGGATTCTCCAATTCGCAGGAATTGGATAGACGAAGAACGAGCGCTTTATGGTGTTGGTCAAGAGGTAAAATCGAAAATGGCGCTTCAAGCAATTCGGCATATCTGCTGTCGCTAACGAAGACCAAGTCAAGCAGCCTACCATGCGAATTACTTACATCACATATCTGCAGTAAACCGCTGGCAATCATACTTTCCGTAAACTCAAGTTCCTGCTCCGAAGAGGCATTTGCCGGAATGAATGAATCCACATCGTCATCATATGCCCAGCGTAAACGAGGCAAATTATAGTCACCAACAAACACTACAGAGTCCTCGCTGGCAGCCTTTCGCATTATTTGTTGAACACTGTCGGAGTGGGCGGCGAATTTGGCAGGATCACTGTTAGGCCTCAGATAAATTCCACATACATAAACAGACTTGGAAGGGAAGCATAGCTTCACAACAACTTGCTCGAGTGAGTCACATCTCTCAAGGCGTACAGAATTGCTTGAGATGGATCTCCTAACAGCGATCAATACGCCACCTCCTCTGTGAAGCTGACTAGTAGCGGTATTGCGATCACAACGGTAATCGTCTGCATTACGGAGACTCTACGCTGTATGAAGGTCGTCAAATCGTTGAATGCAACGTTAGCCTTAGTCGACGAGTGCTCCTCCCAATCATATCTGGTTGTGGATTCCAGACAGCTGCTCAGCATTCGGATTAGAAGTATACTTTGCAACCAGAGAGTGTAACTCTGAAGCAGATTCCGTTTTCAGTGCAGGAAACTTGAAAAGTCAGTCTACGTAAGACTGCTTCAACAGAACGAGATTCTGGTAGTGGTCTACTAGCAAGTTCTACGCAACCTGATAGTTGTTCGCGCTGATTGTGATGGTCTGGATGGTCTGGAGGGCATCACCTAAAAGGGAGGACCGCAGGTCGTTTGTTTTGGACGCTAAAAGGAATTGAAAAAGCATTGTTCCAATAATATATTGGCAATAAATCGACCTTATTGACCCAGTCTAATGCGTATGCGATAGTTACCTAAAACGGTACCGTGATTTCGGGAGAAATTGATCAGTGGGGTGAAATTGATCGACGAGAGGTCCATTTTTATTTGTTAAAAATAACGTTTTAATCTTAAAACAATTTGTAGGAAATGGCCATCACCTTGCACAAAGGTTATTGAATGATGAGATTACATGTTTTACAGCCAATTAGTTACATATTTCGGTATTAAATTCAATGTTTTCCGAAACTGCGTGTTAGGCGATCTCCATAGACACTTCCAAACTTTTGTTACCGTAGTTGTATCGCACATGTAATGTATATTCGAATTAATGTTTATAGCTGCCAAATATTCGCTAAACACGATTCCGTCATCACTTGTTCTATAAATATTGCTATTTATGCATATAATTGCATTTTTTCGGAAGTACAATATTGATACACATAATTAGCGAGAAAATTGTATACTTTTAGGCGTTTTCTTTAGATTTATTTAACTTTAAACTTAAATAATTAAAAATTTACTAAACTTGTAACAGTTATGCATAGCTTTTCGCATTCTGGGGTGGTTAATTCAGTTGGAAAAATAATTTTCAGCACTTACAAAGGCATTTCACTGACTGATCAATTTCACCCCGAAAGTAAAATTTTTGATTTTTTATTTAAAATGATATTTATTATAATACAATGATTTGCTGTAAAAGTTTCCACCTCGTTAACTGATGAAACCCATGGTCGTACTTGTTTTAAAGCATTGAATTTAACCATATCGACAAACATTCAAAACTTAGACGCAAAAAACTGCGAAAAGTGATCAATTTCACCCGAAATCACGGTACTTCATACGATGTCATACATCATTCACCCGGATTCCCATGGTAGCCTGGGATCATTTTGTACGGTGTTAATCTCTACTCTGATGCTCCAGTTATTCAACTTTCCCTCTATCGAACAGTGTAATAATAAAATCCTTTTTCCAAAATCTTCCATCAAATCCAGAACATCATTGTGAATGAATCTGAATTTTCGCACGAATATTTTCTATCGTCAGCTGGGAAAAGTTCCCCGAGCAACGTTTGCTAAAATCTCCGAAATAATTTTTCGATTTCTATTCAAAACCATTCCGTTTCAATCTGGTTTTGCTTTCCTAAACTTAAAGTTGTCAATATCCTTTCATCCGATGATCTTCACAGCCGGTATCCCTGCGCCAGGATGGTGAATGGTCTTTTCGATTCACGCAAATGCGCGCTATCAGTATAAAATCGGTTTGCATTCTTTGGTCTCGCCAGGGACCGGCTTTTTCGCATTTGTTCGTTCCATTTTCCCGTTCTCTTATTCCATCCAACCAATTCGCTCCTCCAACCGGAATGGTAATGATATTTATCCCACAGTTGATCGAAGCTCGCGTTCAGGGAGGTTTTGCCGAAATAATACACCCCATCATTTGCTGCCATCACAGCTATAGTTCAAACGTGGCGTGAAGCTGCCAGGGAGCTGAACTTTTGGGGAGAACTCACACTTTGCTCTTTGAGTTTTTTCGACATGCCCATTATGGAACTTTGAGATATGAACTTCATTCGTCATTCGTTTATACTAGCTGGTCATGTTGTGCACTATTCTGCTGGTCTACTAGTAAGAAAATGGTTCAAAATGGTCCCATGCAAATAAACAAGCATATAAACTCTCTTTTATATTAAAAATAAAATATTGATGAACTTTTTATCCTATATTTTTTATAAATTTCAATGGGGCCTAAATATGTAGGGGAGACTGAGGAGACTTGATCCCTGGGGAGACTTGTTCTCGGAATCAAAAACAGTTTTCTTCTAGCATATTTTTTTCCAAAACAACATCTGGACAGACGACAATGTTTTGGCTACAATTGAATTTAATTGTGTATTGCATTATTTTTTAATGGCTGATGGTTTGTTTTCAGTCCTTCAGAAATCTTTTAGGCGAGTCCGAAAAATCTCAATAACTTTGTGAAAATTGAACCAAATCGTGTCAAAATTTCACAGCACATAGTATAAATAAAATACTATCAAACGTATTTATCCAAATAAGGTTGTTATATAAATATTTCATTAATGTAGCTTAGTGTATACAACAGTGACATGGGGAGACTTGATCCCTCGAGGATTACACACAAATTATACATGCGAAAAATAAAATTCTATTTGGAAGCCTCTATTTACTCGGAATTCTAGTATATTCAATGATAAAACGTGTCAGATAATTATTATTTTATTACACACCATTGAAAGGGGGATCAAGTCTCCCCATTTTCAAAATACGGCATATCCTTAACAATTTAAGGAAATCTTATAATTTAAAATACACCATATTCATCAAAAATGTAAGAAAACTTGAAAAGATAATCAACAGGAAGCTTCTGGAGTTATTTTTCCTTTAAATTAAACATGTGCTCAAAAGGGGATCAATTGTGACCCATTTTCGAAAAATACATCATAAAACATGCCTCCATAAAAACACAGTTTTGAAAACTTTAACAATAATTTAAAGTCCTTCTGTTGTGTATAAACTTGCAATAAATGTTAGCCTGCCATTCTGTGCGAAAAATGGATCTAGTTTTGTGTTTTTTCTTTTTCATTTGGAGTGCCTAAAATCCAAAACCTTATATATGAGATGCGATCTAGTAAATCCTCAACAAAATATAAGTATGGTTTTGATGCTGAAAACTACATAAAAAGTTCATGTTTCATAGAAAAAATCACAGAAATAAAAAAATGACTCATTTTACCCCATCATCCCCCGGCACAATGCTATTCAAGTATTCTTCGCTCGTTTGCAAATGGAATTTTATAAAGTTCACCCAAAGATGTTTCCCGCTTGTATTGAATCAAGCTGGCTTGCCTTTCATTGGATTTTCCGGTGGTGGTGGCTGCCTGCTCGGAAGCTGCGGCTTTCTTCACAGCAGCGCGCGCGTAGCCAACGAAAACGATGGAATAATGCGGTTGTCGAGTGGAAGGCAAGCCGCGCAAAGAAAGGAAAACAAGACAGCATTCTTCTTGGCCGATGGGTGTCTCTTTGGTGTTGCTTCCGATGTAAATGGAATATGGAAAAAAGCTCCAGAAAAGACGAATAAAGAACACGCTCCCAAGGCGTTATTGTATCATAATGGGGTGCTTCTCTGTTAAGACCCGTGTTTTCTTCATTCCGGAAACCGTTGGCCTACCCTGCGAAAGCATTATGGCTGGATTTCGGTGAAAAGGAAACATATCCGTCATATTGAATCAACTTTTTAGGGAACGCATCACCTTGTGTGGTTACCCAGGCACAACAGAGATTCAGGAATATTTAGGCAGCACCGTTTTATCTTGTATTTTTTTTAAATCGCAACTTACCTTACCAGAATCATGTTTCATACCACATTTGAAACAGCTACATACATTGAAATTTAATAGTTGGGACGTTTTACAAAGAAGAAACATGAACTGATCTTTCATATACTCTATTTTTTTGAACGATTCGTTATGTCGTTTGACTTTTGGCATTGCAAAGCGCTACTTTTAAGTTCCATCTAAAAACGCCAGAGATGAACTTTTCTCATTTCGATTATGTCTGCTGCAGAAAGCGTACGAAATGGTATTTTATCCTTAAAAAATCTAGGTAACAAGCCACAAACCTAACATTCAAGATAGGAAAGATAAAAGTTCGCAAAAGAACGCTGAATACAAATAGCGAAAAAAAAAACAAACGTATTGTATAAGTAGTAGTAGTTCACGAGAGCAATGTGAAACCAATTTTCCTCTCGACGACGTCCCCGATAAGAATAAGGAGAGTTTTTTCAGTGAAATGCGATGAAAGGAAAATATATTTTGCGTTGTTCTTGTTGTTGCTGTTGCTACTGACTGCTTTCCCAGCAGCTAGTATGAAAAGCGGAAGGAAACGTTCACGCAAAAAAAACACGACTATGAAATGCCATCTGCCAAGCGAAGAGAAAGGAAGAACATGCCCATGCCATTCGGAGTGACGACGGTTCGTTCGTCTTGTTCGGGCTCGGTTTGACGAGCCTTCAAGTGCAGTTGGGTAGGTACTAAATTTAAATGAATGATTTTGCACAATCCAAATGACAGATCGCTTCCATTTGAGAGCAAGAATGGCAATCTTTTGTTCGGGTCGGAATGGGCTCTTCAATTGAGTGGTGATGACGGTTTGCGATCGCTCGATTGAGTGGGACTTTTGGTGTGATGAATGTGGGCCATCAAGTTCAATTTATGTATTGTAAAGGCAATATAAAACACTGTGTGTGTTTGATTCATATTTGAATGACCATTCACGATTGACTGATTAACTGTCGGAAAATCCATTACATGGATGATAATTCTTGCGGTAAAAGCATAATGACCATACGGCCTGATGACCATTGGCCTAATTACCCAGCATCGCTACAGAGATACAGGACAAGCAGAACTTCGACAGTAAGTTGAATGCTACTTGACTTATTTTCAATCCTGATGGTGCAGAGGGCCGCATTGGAAGATATGCATCCTGGGCTCCATTGCCCACCATCGCCTTGACCTGTGGCTAGGTCTAATTTTTGTCGACTTCTGCCATGAGCCTCTGAATCTGCTTCTGCTGCGATGCTGGATTCCAATCTAATGTTTGCTCGTAGATTTCGTTTCCACCCCTGCGTAGAGTGTGGCCGACCCACCTTCACTTTCGCTCCCGAATTTCTGTCGCTATCGGCTTCTGATGGCATTGACGATGGAGCTCTACGTTGGAGGCCAATTGTCAGGCCACCATGCACGAGATACCGCATGTATCCATTGATAAAAACCTGCAGTCGTTGAGTGTTCTCTACTTAAACACACCCGCTTTAACTGGCGTACAGCGACAGAGATTTCACGTCTAGTTGAAAATTTGGATTCTAATGCGTTGACTAATCTGATTGTTTTTCCAAACATTTCTTAAACTCGCAAAGACAGCCCTTGTCTTCGTGATCCATGCACCTATGTTGATCCTTGTGCCACTATCGGCCGCCATATGGCTACCAAGATATTGCAAGCTTTCAACATTCTTTACTGCTTGCCCGGCTACCAGGAAGCTGGAAAAGTTGACCGTGTTTATATTCAACGATTTGGTTTTTCTGACGTTGATGGTGAGACCTGCCGCCGAGCAGCGACCGGCAAGATCATCGAGCTTACTCTGCATATTGAAGCGTCGTTGAGATAGGAGAGCAACTTTATCAGCCAGATCGAAGTCATTTAGGTTCTCCATGGTAATGGGCTGCCACAACAAACCACGATTTGGTACACGATCATTCGCACTTACCAGGAACTCGTCGATTACGATGAGGAACAGTAGCAGTGATGGAAAGCATCATGCGCTTGGCGTGTTTTTAGGTTTGCATAAAACACGTCAAACCTTGCTGGACTAGGGTCAATGTGTCCTGGCTGCCGTGAAATAATGGGAAATGCACGTTTTAAAAATGCTCTATCATCGATGAATGCTGCAACCATCGAAGTTTACGATACTTACCAGAAGTAGATCGAGGACATGAAGAGTGAGAGAAAAGATAGCCTGATTGCCAAATCAGACAGGAGATCAAAGGAGGGTTCAACATGTTATCTCCAGCGGTGCTATCTCCTCATCCTCGCTTCTTCAACTTATACAATCAAAACCCACCGGAAAGACGACGAAGCTTCGACATCCGACCAACCGTCAAAAATTCTGCGTGGTGCTGGTCCATCCGTAGCCAACGTTGCAGCTACTCGTGTGGATAGACCTGTAGACCAATTTTGGGTATATCTTAGCACAAAACATCACCCGAAGTTTCTGAGACTGACGTTGTGAAACTCGTTAAAGATTGCCTCCATACTGATGAAGTTATCGTAAAGTCGTTGATACCGAGAGGCATAGGCGAAACTACTGGGGGTGCCGGGGGTGCCAGGCACCCCCTAGAATTTGAATTCATTGCTGTGAGATATGAGGCGATGAATGATGAATGAATGAACTAATGAATATTTGTTTGTAGTGCACCCCCTGACAAAAATCCGTAGTTTCGCCCATGCCGAGAGGCCGGTGTCTGTCGACCCTATCTTTTATTTCATTCAAGGTAGGAGTCAGCCATGAATTGGAAGCAAAAACCATGGATCCTATGTCGTAGCCTCAAGGGATTGCATTTCGAGAATTCATCGAGGAGGAAGGACGAAGGCCACAGAATTTTTGGAAGCCGATGCCGAGTGTAGATTCGGGTCCGGTGCTTAGCTCGTAGAGCCCACCGCAGTTGATTCAATCAGTGCCGCCAATATGCTGCCACCACATCCTAACCCCGCTCAACATCGTGAACAATTAACCGTATACTACCAAAACGTCCGGGGTTTGAGGACCAAAACAAGCACGCTTCTTCTTAAATTGTCTTCCTGTGATTTCGACGTTATAGTGTTCACCGAGACGTGGCTTCACGCTGATATTGCGAACGCTGAACTGACAAGTACCTACACTATTTACCGCTGTGACCGTAATCCTCAAACTAGTCAGCTTCGGCGTGGCGGCGGCGTGTTAATTGCTGTAAAATCGGAACATAACTGTAAAGCAGTTCGTCTAGTAGACTGTGAGAGTCTCGAGTAAACTGCCGTGGAAATAATGCTCCCATATCATTCCATTTTCGTCTGTTCCGTCTATATCCGTCCTGTAAGCCATCCTGATAAGTATACCAAGCACGCTGAATCCGTACAACAGCTTCTTGACATGGCAGCTCCTTGCGATACGATTATCGTCATGGGCGATTACAACTTGCCTGATCTTGTCTGGGATTTTGATGAGGATGTGAATGGGTTCTTGCCAATCAACGCGTCTACCGACGAAGAACTAGCCGTAGTTGAGTCTTTTGCTTTCTAAAGGGCTCAAACAAATCAACGATCTAGTCAACGAGAACGGCAAGCTGCTAGACCTTGTTCTTGTGAGCGACGCGGACTCCATGGTACTATTTGAATCGCCGTCTGCTATGCTGAAAGTCGACCCGCATCATATGCCGCTGGTGTTAAGATTTGACATCCGATCTGCTAAACATTCATCATCGTCCAATTCAACCCGCAGTGAGTATAATTTTGCAAGGTGTGATTTCGACCTCGTGAACGCAAGATTGTATGCGTTGGATTGGTCGCAGCTACTCGATCTGCCAACTGTTGATGCAGCCGTATCCGCTTTTTATGATAACGTTTATCAAGTAATAGATGCGACTGTTCCTCTGAAAACCCGCAAACCTACCATAGTTTTCAAACAATCGTTCTGGACTCCGCAACTGCGCAACTTGCGTAACCGTCTGCGTAAGGCACGAAAACGATATTTTCGCTGCCGGTCTCCAGAAAACAAGTATGCTGTTCAAATTGCAGAAGCTGAATACGAAAGCCTATGTGAAGTTCAGTTTCAGGAATATGTGGGTAATCTCCAAGCTAATCTCAAGGAAAATCCGTCGTCTTTCTGGTCGTATGTAAATGATCGTCAACGATCCGCAGGCATTCGAGCAGATTTGACCTATGGTGATCAGAGTTCGTCCTCCGATGCTGCTTCCGCTAAACTTTTTGCTGATTTCTTTAAAAGCGTATTTGAGCCCAGTCAAACTCTTCCGTCGCAGCAGTATATCGACCAGCTACCAAGTTACAACATCCGTTTACCACAGTCCGATTTCAGCCTGGATACTGTATACAAAGCCCTCTGTGCAGTCGATGCTTCGAAAGGACCTGGGCCAGACCGTATACCGCCATCTTTCGTTAAAACCTGCGCAGCATCATTGGCCTCACCCGTCATGTTTGTTTTCAACCGTTCGCTTAAGGAAAGCATTTTTCCAAAACTCGCATCCATTACACCGATTTTCAAGACTGGAAATATTCATGTGGTTGATAACTACCGCCCAATCTCGATTCTGAACTGCTTCCTTGGTGTATCCTGTAGTTCAACCTGCGATATCGAAATTTCAGCATGGATTCGTGAAAAAACGCTCGACCATATCGAACTTAATGGCATTCACCAGCACCGCTACCAACACCATCGAGAAGCGGCATCAAATTGATACTATTTATGTTGACTTCTCCAAGGCTTTTGGCTAGGTTCCACACGATCTCGCCGTCGCAAAGCTGAGCCGACTAGGGCTTCCTTCATGGATAGTCACCTGGATTGATTCGTATCTGTCCTCCAGAAAGGCCTTTGTCAAGATCCGCAATACCAGATCCGACGTTTTCGATATTCCTTCTGGTGTACCACAAGGAAGCCTCTTAGGGCCTCTAATTTTCATTCTATTTATAAATGACGTGTGTGACCATTTGTGTTCCTGCAAGATGTTGTATGCTGATGACCTAAATATTAATCGCATAGTCAAATCAGTGCTGGATTGCTGTGCTCTTCAGTCTGATATTGACAGATTGACATCGTGGTGTCGAATGAATGGAATGCAGACAAATCCATCAAAATGCAAAGTCATAACCTACACCCGAAAGCATGAACCGATACGGTTTGAGTACTGGATGGACTCTGCGATGCTGCAGAGAGTTTACTCCATTAAGGACCTTGGAATAACTCTAGATAGCTAACTGAAGTTTAATGAGCATATTTCCAAGACCATTGCAAAGGCCAATTCAATGCTTGGCTTCTGGCGCCGTAATACCGCTGATTTCGATGACATCTACGCCCCAAAAGCATTGTATTGTTCGCTGGTTCGCAGCGGCCTAGAATATGGAGTTCAAATCTGGGCCCCGTATCGCGGTGTTCACGAACTACGAATCGAAAATGTTCAGAAACGGTTCGTCCGATTTGCATTACGCCGACTGCCCTGGATTGATGCCCAAATCCTACCTCCGTATGAACACAGGTGCGCTCTAATTGGACTGCAGGCTCTAACGGAACGACAAACTTTTCTACGGAGAATGTTTATTTTTGACATACTGTAGCTGCTTGCTCCAAACTCCGCGTTGCTAGCCTTTTGTGGATTCCCGGACATAGAACTGATTATGGACGTAATAATCCTCTGGATAGGTCTTATGAATTATTTAATGCGGTTTATGACGTATTTGATTTTAATGTTAGTAGAATAGAGTTTAAAAATAGGATTAAGTATCGGTCTGTGTAGTTTTTTTTTTTTTCTAACTAAAGACGACAAATAAATAATAAATAATAATACATTCCAAGTTACAATTCTTGTCCGTTGTTTTACACTAAAAGCCGTTACCGTTGAATCAATTCGTAATCTTTTTTTTCGGTTTCTGTAACGGTTTTTGGGTTTCGAGAACAGTAGGTTGTTCGGCTACAAGCTTAGGTATAGTAAAGCTGCCGGTGGAAAAGCATTTCATACTCAGCCGCTGGTTGCCAGAACAGACGCTGTTTGAGCCGCATCTCCTTGGTAAACAGACGCTCGGAACGTACCTCCTCAAACTAGCTGAAGTCAGAAGGACAACAGTGCCCAGGCTGCGCTACCAGCTGCAAAGTAATGTTTTTCAAGTGATGATTACGAAAACGTACTGGAATATCCTTTTTAGTCATTGATAATGATTCTGCCCTTCATAAATCGAAGAAAATGATTTATAACCGCTTCCCTAAACAACTGTGCATAATGAGAGCTTCATCTGCCAATAAATATTTTGTATGGACTATCGTGTTGCAGGCACGAATATACTCTTAAGGATGTCAAGCTAATTTCCGTTTCGGAAAGTTCCTGGACCGATAAGGAATCAAACCCGTTACCTTCAGCATACTTACCTTACCGATCAGGCTAAGGCCGGGGTGGCCTCTGCTGTACATAGTGGCCATCTCCATTCCACCCGGTCCATGGCTGCTTGTCTCCAGTTCCGCACTCTGCGTAGGGTCCGCAGATCGTCCTCCACTTGGTCGACCCACCTAGCTCACTGCGCACCACGTCTTTTTGTACCGGTCGAATGACTCTCGAGCAGAGATGGAAAATGATGAAAATTGCAGCTGAGCAGACACAAACCAAAACAAACATACTCGTGAACAGCAGGGGCTCGCATTTCTTTATTCGTGAGTAAACGAAGCTGGCAAGCACTCGCATGTGATTCGCGAAGCTTCGTGAGTTTTTTTTTGCATTTTGACGAAAACCGCATTTTAACGACTAACAGTGCTGCTTTTCAGGAACAATGAAGCATAAAGCGTTAGTTTCTGTTGGATAATCACAGGATTTGCTATTATAAGCACAATAAAATGCACTTCCCGCACCGCCAATAGTTCTTTACGAATAAAAATGTTACGAATGAGTGTTTCTGTTTTTGTTTTGCTTCTTACTCGCGAAGCAAGCGAGTGCGAATAAACTCACACACTTTTTAGTAACAGTGTTTACTCTCGGAATCGTGAGTAAGCCTTGTGTTGGCTTTACCCTCGCGAATTGCACCGTAGCCTCCCGATTTTCGCGGTAAGGACGATGGTTGGTTCTCTAAGCAGCTGATGCAGCTCGTGGTTCATTCGCCTTCTCCAAGTCCCGTCTTCCATCTGCACTCCACCGTAGATGGTACGCAACACCTTCCGATCGAAAACTCCAAGAGCGCGTTGTTCATCTGCACGTAGGGTCCATGTTTCGTGCCCATAGAGGACGACCGGTCTAATCAGCGTTTTGTAGATAGTTAACTTCGTGTTACGTCGAACTTTATTCGATCGTAGAGTTCTGCAGAGTCCAAAATAAGCACGATTTCCTGCCACAATGCGCCTCTGAATTTCTCTGCTGGTGTCGTTGTCGGCGGTCACCAATGAGCCCAAGTACATACACGAATTCTTCAACCGCCTCGATTTCATCACCGTCAATATAAATTCGGGGTGGCGGGCGCGGTGATGCCTTTGCCATCATGTACTTTGTCTTCGATACATTAATGACTAATCCAATTCGCCTGGCTTCACTCTTTAGTCGGATGTACGTTTCCGCCATCGTCTCAAATTTACGAGCAATAATATCAATATCATCAGCGAAACCAAGCAGCTGAACGGACTTCGTGAAAATCGTTCCACGTGTGTTCTAATTACACCCTCTAAAGCAATGTTGAACAGCAAGAACGAGAGACCATCACCTTGCCGTAACCCTCTGTGAGATTCGAAGGGTCTCGAGAGTGTCCCTGATACTCGAACTACGCACATCACTCGATACATCGTCGCCTTGATCAACCGTATCAGTTTATCCGGGAATCCGTATTCGTGCATAATCTGCCATAGCTGTTCTCGATCGATTGTATCATACGCCGAATTAAAATCGGTAAACAAGTATGTGTGGGCACTAGGCCTGTCCAGCTTTTCAAAAATGTTCTCGGATTCTCAAGTCCACCCCCATATTTTGATTGGCATCCTAAAAGAAGTAACTGGTCAAAATTCCAGCCAAATCCATTGAAATTAAGAGGTGCATCAAATCAATTTTGTGTTTTTCAACTATTTTTGAACTTCAAAAAATCATAACTACACTAAAACATGTCAAAACTTAATTCTTTCGGCAGAAATTGAAAGCTATACTTGTTTGCTACAACTTCTCCGAACAACATGTGCCAATAAAATTGAAGGAAACATGTGTAATTATCACATTTGTAATCAGAAAAACCTTAAAAATTTGATTTTTTGACAGATTTCGTTCTGAAACACCCTAATATGCGTAATAAGTTTGACATTTTAAAACGGCATCATATTCGCCAATGTTTTTTGGTTATTTGCTTCTTTGACACCATTGCTGTAGGAGTTGAGCAAAAAATATTAAAATTCGGGAAAGCCAAATGTGGCCTAAAAACTAGCTTTTTGGGGGCAATCACCTGGCAATCATCTGGCATCACTGCTCTATGTATGTAAATGCAAACGGTATTCGGTCCTCGGTTTTGTTCAAATTTTTAGCATACTTGAAATCGTAAAATCGTTGTGCTGTGTTTTTTGTGCATCAAACGTGATAAGTGATACGTCTTCGCGTTAATTCTCGTCCGTGTGTTGTTCTGCCGTGAATTATATCACTATCTGCGAGTGGCGCTGTGTTTTGTTTATTTGTTTGTGGAAGCTTACCGACCCACACACACACCGCCCGAATATTCATCTGCTATTCGACGCCTATCGGTGGGTATCGCAAACTCCGATCGCAAGCTCTGCAGCGCGTGTGCTTTCAAGTGATCATCACACCGATACAAGTATTTGGAGTACGCAACAGAGGTGATATACACATCCAGCCATATAGATCTGCTTCGATCGCATTTCGTATACGTGTGCGCAGTGTGTGATTAGGACGGTTGAATTTTCTGTTGACGGAAACAAATTTTCGACACTCGATTAGTTCAAAAACATCAACATGGCCGCCGCTTGTGACCGCTGCGCAAAGGCAATCAAACGAACCGACGACATAATCACATGTATGGGATTCTGCGAGCATGTCGTACATCTAAAGTGCATGAACATGGAGAAGACTTTCGCTAAGTCGGTTACCGATATACCCAATTGGCATTGGATGTGCGATGAATGCACGAAGCTAATGAAAATTGCACGTTTTCGAAACACTGTCTCCTCCATTGGCCATACAATGAATGAGATTACCAAAAAACAGGAAGCCGCCAATGCTGAACTGAAAAACGAACTGTCTAAGCATAGTCAGCAAATTGCCCAGCTGTCAGAACGCATCAATGCCGCTACTCCTAATCTACCAGTTTCAGCAATCCGTCGCTCGACAAAACGCCGGCGAATTGACAATGTTCCTCAAGTCGCTAAGCCACTTCTCGGCGGAACAAAACCTACCGAGGAAGCAAACGTGGTGACTGTAGCACCGCCAGTTCCATTATTTTGGATATACCTCTCACGCTTACACCCAAGTGTGAAATCAGACGTTGTGGAGAAATTGACAAGAGATGGTTTGCACTGCGAAACAGCAAAGGCGATTCCGCTCGTTAAAATGGGCGTAGACGTGAACTCATTAAACTTCATTTCGTACAAAGTTGGCGTCGACCAAAAGTATCGTGCAGCAGCGCTTGATCCGTCTTCGTGGCCAAAGGGAGTTCTATTCCGAGAATTCGAGGATACTCGTGCCAATAATTATTGGATGCCTGACCCCAGTACTCCGTCAATCATTATCACTCCAGACATCGTAGAAACGCCAGCCTCCATGGACGCCCAAGACTACTGACGCTTGAATTTGTTCAACTCAGGCCGCAGCAGCGGTCCCACTTCTAGCAGCCAATTATTATCGTCAAACAAGCTTTCTTCAACGTTCGTCAACCAACTGGGATGCACGCCTGTAAGTCCTGTGGATTCATCTCAACATCGCAACTTACTCTTCAATCAACTCTCGCCGGGATGCACCTGCGAAAGCCTCATGGAGGACCCTGACCCGCCCGAAGCAGTCGCGCCGCCCAACGTTTACTGTCAAACATCTGCCATTCAACACTCTACGAGCTCCAGCCATCAGAGTCATCCCGGCCCTGTTTTCGTGGCAAGGGAAAGGGTCTTCCAAACTCCACACGCAGGCAAGTATCCGATCAATTCGTCCATTCCCCCACCTGAAGCTTGTCCAGTTTTCAGCAACACGCATGCCGAGGCTCTGAATGTTGACGATCCACCCTGTTCTGCTGAGACAGCTTCACCCACGCACAGCAGTCTCCAGATGGAATCTTCCGTCCTGCTATTCTACAATCAACGCTCGCCGGGATGCACCTGCGAAAGCCTCATGGAGGACCCTGAACCGCCCGAAACAGTCGCGCCGCTCAACGTTTACTGTGAAACATCTGCCATTCAACACTCTACGAGCTCCAGCCATCAGAGTCATCCCGGCCCTGTTTTCGTGGCAAGGGAAAGGGTCTTCCAAACTCCACACGCAGTTTTCAGCAACACGCATGCCGAGGCTCTGAATGTTGACGATCCACCCTGTTCTGCTGAGACAGCTTCACCCACGCACAGCAGTCTCCAGATGGAATCTTCCGTCCTGCTATTCTCCAATCAACGCTCGCCGGGATGCACCTGCGAAAGCCTCATGGAGGACCCTGACCCGCCCGAAACAGTCGCGCCGCTCAACGTTTACTGTGAAACAGCTGCCATTCAACACTCTACGAGCTCCAGCCATCAGAGTCATCCCGGCCCTGTTTTCGTGGCAAGGGAAAGGGTCTTCCAAACTCCACACGCAGGCAAGTATCCGATCGATCCGTCCATTCCCCCACCTGAAGCTTGTCCAGTTTTCAGCAATACGCATGCCGAGGCTCTGAATGTTGACGATCCACCCTGTTCTGCTGAGACAGCTTCACCCACGCACAGCAGTCTCCAGATGGAATCTTCCGTCCTGCTATTCTCCAATCAACGCTCGCCGGGATGCACCTGCGAAAGCCTCATGGAGGACCCTGACCCGCCCGAAACAGTCGCGCCGCTCAACGTTTACTGTGAAACAGCTGCCATTCAACACTCTACGAGCTCCAGCCATCAGAGTCATCCCGGCCCTGTTTTCGTGGCAAGGGAAAGGGTCTTCCAAACTCCACACGCAGGCAAGTATCCGATCGATTCGTCCGTTACCCCACCTGAAGCTTGTCCAGTTTTCAGTAATACGCATGCCGAGGCTCCGAATGTTGATGATCCACCCTATTCTGCTGAGACAGCTTCACCCACGCACAGCAGTCTCCAGATGGAATCTTCCGTACGAAGTGCAGCTGTCGTCGAACAAAATCCCATGTCACCGGACGGTTTTCTTTTGGTATACTACCAAAACGTCAGAGGATTGCGCACCAAAACTACAACGCTTCGCCTGGTGCTATCAAGCTGCGACTATGATGTAGTTGTACTAACCGAAACCTGGCTTCAACCAGGCATTGCTGATAGCGAAATTGCATCCGACTATCATATTTTTCGTTGCGATCGGAGTGCGAACACAAGCGAGCTTTCAAGAGGTGGTGGTGTACTTGTTGCCGTAAAGTCAATCCATCGCTGCAGTTCAGTTTCATTGAGTGATTGCGACCACCTCGAACAGGTTGTAGTTCACATTAAACTGGAACGCCGATCACTTTCCATAGTTTCCATTTATCTACGTCCCAACTCTGACACTGCAAAGTATATCGCTCATTCGAACGCCGTTCAAGCTGTGTGTGATACGCTAGCGGACACAGACATCGTTCTAGTGTTAGGTGACTATAATCTTCCAAACCTCCATTGGCAGTTTGACGACGATATTAATGGATACCTACCAATGAATGCTACAACGGAACAGGAGATTGCTCTAACTGAGGCGATTTCCACTTGCGGTCTCGTTCAAATGAATTCTATCAGTAATCACAATAGCAGAATTCTTGATCTGGCATTCGTGAACACTACTGATTGTACGGAGCTTATTGATCCACTCCTACCACTTTTAAGAATAGATGAACATCATAAACCATTTATTCTCAGGCTAGATTCTCGGTTTATTATTCCTTCTTACAATGATACTGACGAGCCGAAGGATGTAATGGAATTTGACTTTCGAAGGAGCGATGTTAGTCTACTTCGCAATAAAATATCAACTATCGACTGGAATCAGCACCTAAACCGTTCGACGGTAGACGAGACTGTTGCCGTTTTTTATGACACGTTACAAGGTATATTTGAAGAATGCGTGCCTCGCCGAAGGAATATTCCGGATGCCGTCACTCGTAAACCATGGTGGACAGCCGAACTTCGCCGTATGCGCAACAAGCTCCGGAAAGCGAGGAACCGATTCTTTTGCGAACGGTCCGACGAGAATAGGAACGTGCTTCGTCTAATCGAAAGTGATTATAACGATTTACTTTCATCGACCTACGAGAGCTATGTTAACAGGCTCCAGTCCAACATAAAGCAAAATCCGTCTTCATTTTGGGCATTCGTCAGATCACTGAAATCGTCAAAACGTACTCCTTGTAATGTTCAATACAAGGGGCGAACAGCGAACTCGACCATAGAAACTGCAACCCTTTTTGCCGATTTCTTCAGAAGCGTCTATTCTACCACCTCTCCCACCAGTAACAGATCCACGGCTCTCCCATCGTATGACATGAATTTGCCGAATTTCCGATTTTCCACCAGTGAAGTATTAGTGCTTTTGCAAGGCCTTGATGCCTCAAAAGGTTCTGGTGTTGACGGACTGCCACCTTCAGTAATCAAAAGTTGCGCTATCGAGTTGGTTAATCCAATAACTATAATGTTCAATCGTTCCCTTGCTGAAGGCACATTTCCGACCATGTGGAAAACCGCCAGAATGATACCGATCCACAAAGCAGGAGCTATTAATAACGTAGAAAATTATCGTGGAATATCGATACTGTGCTGCCTCGGAAAAGTCTTCGAAACCGCTGTCCATCGTGTCTTGTACAATGCTGCGAAACCAATCATCAACGAATTTCAGCACGGATTTGTTGAACACCGCTCCACAACCTCAAATTTGATGGTTTACGTCAACACGCTCTTTCCTGCAATGGAATCCCGAACCCAAGTAGACTCAGTGTACGTAGATTTTTCGAAGGCCTTCGATTTAGTTCCGCATAGTCGTATAATCGAAAAACTAACACAACTGGGTTTCCCGAGTTGGATTGTCATCTGGCTGAAGTCGTATCTCACTAATCGTAGAGCATTCGTTCAAATTGGTCATGAGGTTTCTGCTGATTTCATGATTACATCCGGGGTTCCACAAGGAAGTGTTCTTGGACCTCTACTATTCATCCTATTCATCAACGAGCTAGCAGACCGATTATCATCTGGAAAACTATTTTTCGCCGACGATCTAAAAATGTTCCGAATAATAACATCCGTTTTAGACTGTGCAGAGTTGCAGAATGATATCGATCAACTTTTAATCTGGTGTGACGAAAACGGGATGCGTGTTAACATAACAAAATGCAAAGTGATCACCTTTACCCGCTGTCAATCGCCAATTCGATACTCCTACAAAATTGGCACTGATTTACTCGAACGGGTTGATTCCATTCGCGACCTAGGAGTGATTATGGACAGTCAGTTGAGGTTCAATGAGCACGTCGAGCTGACAGCAGCCAAGGCACGGTCAGTGCTAGGTTTTATTCGTCGCCACGCAACATTCATCACTGACATCTACGCTTTAAAGGCTCTCTACTGCAGTCTGGTTCGTAGCATACTTGAATATGCCGCACCAGTCTGGGCACCTCATCATGTTACGCAAATTCTGAAACTGGAGCGGATACAGAGGTTTTTCATCAAATTTGCCCTTCGGCGGCTTCCGTGGACGAACCCCGAAGATTTGCCACCATACAACTCACGTTGTCAATTGATCGACCTGGAAACGCTTGCTAATAGACGTATCAAATTGCAGCGTGTGTTTATATTTGATTTACTCACGAATCGCATAGATTGCTCTGCACTACTTCAAAACATAAACGTCCACGTTCCACCACGAATCCTTCGAAATTATGATGCGCTTGTTCTACCAGTTCACAGGACGGATTATGGGTTCTACAGTCCTTTTAATGTTTGTATTCGTGCATTTAATTCAGTTTTTTATCTGTTTGACTTTGATGTAAGTAAGAATATGTTTGTAAGTAGGATTAAGAATATAGGTTAAGAAACAGTCTGTACGATGTTTATCGAAGACCAAGAAATAAATAAATAAATTAGGGTGTCCCAGAACAAAATCTATCAAAAAATCAACTTTTTAAGGTTTTTCTGATTACACATGTGATAATTACACATGTTTCCTTCAATTTTATTGGCACACGTTGTTCGGGGAAGTTGTAGCAAACAAGTATAGCTTTCAATTTCTGCTGAAAGAATTAAGTTTTGACATGTTTTAGCGTAGTTATGATTTTTTGAAGTTCAAAAATAGTCGAAAAACACAAAATTGATTTGATGCACCTCTTAATTTCAATGGATTTGGCTGAAATTTTGACCAGTTACTTCTTTTGGGATGCCAATCAAAATATGGGGGTGGACTTAAGAATCCGAGAACATTTTTGAAAAGCTGGACAGGCCTAGTGGGCACGTTGTATTCGTGGCATTTCTGCAACACCTGGCGGATGGCGAACTTCTGGTCCGTTGTAGCGCGTTCACTCATAAATCCAGCCTGATATTACCCCACGAACTCTCTTGCAATCGATGATAGACGGCGGCATAAAATTTGAGAGAGTACCTTGTAGGCAGCGCTCAACAGTGTGATAGAGCGATAGTTTCAGCAATCCAACTTGTCGCCCTTTTTGTAGATGGGACACACGATACCTTCCATCCATTCCTTCGGTAATACTTCCTCCTCCCAAATCTTGGTAATGACCCAGTGTAGTGTTCTCACCAGTGCTTCTCCACCGTATTTTAGAAGCTCGCTTGGTAGTTGATCTGCTCCAGCGGCTTTGTTATTTTTCAACCGGCCAACCTCATCCTAAATCTCTTGGAGGTCAGGGGCCGGAAGTCTTTCGTCCTGTGCACATACTCCTAGATCTGTTACCACGCCATCTTCGGTACTCGACCACCTCACGCTCGCTCGTGAGAATATTACCGTGATTATCTCGGCACATGTCAGCTTGCGGCACAAAGCCTCTGCGCGAGCGGTTCAGCTTCTCGTAGAACTTTCGTGTGTGCTTAGCGCGGTACAGCCCTTCCATCGCTTCGCGATTTCGTTCTTCCTGTTGGCGCTTCTTCATCCGGAAGACTGAGTTGTGCCTGTTCCGTGCCTGTCTGTAACGTGCCTCAATTACCTCATTGGCTCTCGTACGGTGTTGCAGCATTCTCGCCCATGCTGCATTCCTCTCGTTTTTCAACTGTTCACATTCGCCGTCGTACCAGTCGTTTCTGTGATTCGGAGTCACGAAGCCTAGTGCTGTAGCCGAGGCGGGTCGGATGTTCCTCCAGCCATCTTCAAGTGTAGCTGCGCCAAGCTGCTCTTCCGTTGGTAGGGCCACTGCTAACTGCTGCGGTAGTCTTGAGCCGTTACGCAGCTGCTTGATGTTGAGCCGCGGCGTTCGACTTCGACGCGTGGTTATAACTGTCGAAAGTTTTGAGCGCATGCATACAGCGACTAAGTAGTGATCCGAATCTATATTCGCACATCGGTATGTGTGGACATTGGTTATATCCGAGAAGAATTATGTACCTTCAGCATGGTCTTGCTGAATACCCGCGCGTGTACCACTGCGACCACGGGCCCTTCTAAATAATACAACTCATGATTGTTTGGTATAAAATACCATTTTATCATGGCATACGTATAACTATCAAAAAAGCAAAGTTGTTCATAATATCCTTCACATATGTTCTCTATGTTTCCTACTGCACTGGTTTTCTCATGGTGCAGATTTGGTGCTTCAACATGCACTGCCGTGTGCAGCATAGTTGTCCCATGTTCTATGGAAAACCCTATTAACATGGGACAACTATGCTGCACACGGCAGTGCACCGACCACAACAACCCAAAATCTGTCTTTTTCTGCGCTGTTCGTCTTCTACCTCCGAATAAAAATCGCCATCAAAATGGATTTTAATCCAAATCCCTCTTTTTCTTCTGCATCTTTTTCTCGTCATTGTGTGAGCCGAGAGCCGACCAACTGCCCTTCCTTCTCATCCAGCAGCAGATTACATATTTATGCTGTGTGCGCGTCTTTCAACGAATAGCCACGACAAAAGCCATTCCCCGCACCACCACACCACACCAACCGCTTTCTTGTTCTGCGTTACGTTTTTATGCAAAGTTGGGCAAGCTTTTCAACGTTCGCAATTTCGGTTCCATCGAATGTTTGAAGAGCTGTGAGCATATGGGTCTGCTCATTCAACCAACTGCTGCTGCTGCAGGACTGTGGACTGCCCAACGACTGATCGACCGACAGACCGACGAACGTTCTTCCATTGGAGTCGCAGTACTGGATGATGGACGTTTCCCTGAAAGAGTGTTTTGTGTCCATAACACTGTGTGTCACGAACTTAAGGACGCAGAATTTGTTTTGTCGAAAGTTATATGTTGAAGACTTTCCAGTTCAAATGTGTTGGAAAAACTTTAAGACCTCTGCAGAAACTCCTCCAGGTAGGTATTTCAACATATTTAAGTTTTTATTTTCCCAAGGTTGTTGCCGTGTGTGTATCTCTTTAGGAATTATTATCTACATTAATATAATCTACAGCGATTCATGAAAATTTCTGATACTCAACTCTTTTTTTATCTAGTTCATTTATTTGGGGCAATCGCGGCTCAACTCATCTGCATACCATACATGCATTTTGAATGTTACGCTAACTTCACTTACCCTAACAAGATTCCTCGAGATGTTGTCTGGTTGTGATCTGTGATGGACAGTGCAATATTTCCAGTTTTCAAAATCTTCAAAGTCGCAGTACAGCTCCGACGGTCTATAAGCATGTTGGTTGATGCCGAATCTGTAAAGCTGAATATTGTGTGCCATAATAGGGTTGAGGGTAAACGAAAATGATCCCACCGACGACGACGACGAAGCGCACTTCCGTCCCGTCCCAGGATAATCACTCTGGATCAAAGCGGATTCGATGCTGCACCATCGCCGGATGGAAGCAACTCCGGTGCATTCGATACAAGTTCAGCTCGATGATGAAATGTTACTGAGATAGCAGACGGTAGCTAGATGTGACCTCTATTTGATGAAATCTATCAGTTATTATGGTGAGCGAATGCCGGATGTGTGTCAGCTTATTTTGTCAATTATTTGGCAACTAGCTGACCCGACGTGGCTAGCCACGTTAGCTAGAGAAAAATGTTTTTAAAATTCCAGTTACACTTCTTCAATGAAACTGTTTTCGAGAACATTCCAGAATCTCTCTCCAGAATGCTTCTCTCTTGAACGATTAGTAATCTCCAAGTTCTCAAAACTTAATGAATTCTGATTTTCTAGAACTTTTCAGAAGGTCCATTTGACTTTTTTTTTCTTGAACGTTGACAAACTCCCCGAACATAATCGGCATTAAAAAATTTGTTCCAGAAAATTCCAGAAGGTTAGTTTTCTTATTCATTCTGAAACATTCAGTAACTTCTGGAAAGTACCTGGGAAGTTTAATGTTCCAGAATATTCTAGAGCTTGTTTCTGTTTCCATTTGGAATGCTCAGTAGCTTCCAGAAATTTCTCAAACATTTTATGAATTTGGTTGTTCCAAAACCTTCTTAAAGGGTGTTTTTCATTCTTTCTGGAACGTTCACAAACTCTCAGACACTTTTTGTAAATTTAAAAAAGTTTGCAGAAGGTCTTTGTCTTGTTTTTGTCCAGTAACTTCTCGAAAGTTCTAAGAATTTTGATTATCTAGAACATTTTCGTAGATTATTATTCTTCTTTCTGAAACATTCAGTAATCTAGAGAAAGGTCTCGAAATTTAATGAATTTTGGTGTTCCACAACATTTTAGAAGGCCCTTTACTTCTTTCTTGGACTTTCATTAACTTCCAGAAAGTTCTTGAAATTGAGAATGAAAAGTATACAGAACACTCCAGATGGTTCTTCTCCTTTCTCTGATTGAAACGTTCAGTAACGCACAGAAAGTTTTCGATATTTGAGGAAGTGTGATATTCAGAATATCTCAGATGATTGTTTTACTTTTGTAACGTTCAGTATCTTTCAGGAGGTTTCTGGAAATTATATGGATTTTTATGTTCAGAACATTCTAGAAGGTTCTTTTTTGATTGCTTGCTCGTTCCCTAACGCCCATAACCTCTTCCCAATATAATAAAGTTTCATGCTCTAGAACATTCTAGAAGGTTCTTTTCTAAAACGTTTAACAACTTAGAAGTGGTTATTAGAAGCCGAAGTTCTCAGTAAATAACTGAGCTCATAGAACACTAAGCTGAGAAGCAGGGTTTGTCCCAGTTGGGACGTTACGCCAAAAAAAAGTGTTCCATAATGCTGCAGAAGGTTCTTCTTCTTCTTCTTTCTGAAGCGTTCAGAAACTTCAAGGAGATTCTCGAAAATTTAAGAAGTTCCATATTTTAGAGCATTCTAGAACGTTCTTAGAATTTTTAGAATATTGATGTTCCAGAAGGTTCTTCTTATTATTCCTAGAAAGTCAAAAAACATCCAGAATGTTCTCGTACCTTTTAGAAATTTGATACAACTGTGGTGAAACATTTCAACGAAACATTTCAAAGCGTTACGGACAGACAGACAGACAACGCTGGGATTTTATATATATGATAATAAACCTCTATACAGTGATCCCACACCGATGAATCACCCACAGTTTATGAATCAGCTTGCTCAAAATAACAAAATCAAAAGGTAACTTGTCACAAAACATCTAAATAATTATTTATGCAACAAGTTGCAAAATGATGATTTTTTCAGCACGAGTTGTACATTTATCCAACGAGGCTTGCCGAGTTGGATAAATACGACGAGTGCTGAAAAAATCGAGTTTTGCAACGCGTTGCATACAATTTTTTTTGCAATTACGAAAAATATCCGTTCCGGATAATCTATATAGGTATATCATCAATTCATACATGAAATCAAGAGGTACCACGTGGGAGCATCCATGCGCACCGGCGCAGTTTTTTGTTCGATCAGGTAGGCTATGGTGTAGAAGGTGTCACATATTTTCAAGCTCCGTCGTCGTCGTCGTCGTCAATCAGCAACATGAGAAGGAGCAAAAGTAGCTTCAGTTGGCTGCTTCTGTACCTGATCGGCGGTCCGAATCGGAACGTTAATAGTCCTGATTTGGATTCGAGCTGCCAATTGGAAGTAGGAGCAACAGGTTTATCTACGGAAAACGCGGTAGTGAGCAAAATGTATGTGCTGGTAAAAGTGCCGAAAAGTGCTACTTTTCAGCACTCTTAAGAGTGCCGAAAAGTAGTACTTTTCGGCACCTTTGTTTTAGTGGAGAAAAGTAGGCCGTTTTAGCGCACTTTTGCTCAGTGAAAAGTTGACGTTTTCACAACGTAATGGCAAAAAAGTATTTTTGTTGGACAAATCCTTGTGTATATCGAACATCACTACAGTTGTTACAGCGCGGAATCCGATTTTGTTTCCGAAATCAACGAAAATTGTCGACTTGTGCATGAACGCTTGATGGGGAAGTTTGTTTTTGTAAATAAAAAGAAAGATAGGGTGACAATGAGTATTATCGGCAGCTTTGTTCTCTTTATCACGGGGGGTTGTTGTCAGCCAAATTGCCTGAAACTTGGCCATATGATTCAGCTAAGTTGGGAAGGATTTGAGACCATCTCTGAGTACAATAGGTTTCAAAAAACCCCCAAAGACGGAGAGAACCAACGGCCGAGAATAGGTAATTTCCAAGGGGAGGTCGCTTGGAACAATGTGCCGAGAACAATATTTTGCATCGAAGTTAACACATTTTTTAGATCACAGCACACTGGGACACACAGGGGCACACTGTGGCACAATTTTGACAGCTAACTTTTCGTGAGACGCCGGCAACACTGCCTGGCAATTTTCAACAGCCGTACCTACTTGAATTCATTTTCGTGGTGTTTTTCGAATAATCGTGGATTATTGTTGCTTCGGTGAATAATCAGGAGTTGAATTAACCATAAATTATGGACGAGGTAGGTAGCATCAGTAATATTCCATGGCCTAATATTACATAGTGATTTATATTGAAAGGTGCATTTTTGGAATAAGATGGAAGAAGAATATGGAACCATAAACCCTCACATACGAAACATTTTGAAAAAGCAAAACCTATGTAGCCAGGCGCTGTCACAACTAACGGTCGAATCAATTCGACAAATAGAGCAAGACATGCGTATTATGGCAGACTACTTACGCGAAGACGCATCCGCTGGTGGGACTCCGCTCGTTGAATTTTATGGGCCAGTATACGCCAAACAGCCAGAAAAATTCCGTTTCCTGGGCGGAGAAGTCATGTGTCTCCTCGATCTGGCTCGTATTATGGAGAGAAAGGGAATCAAATATTTCATCAAATCAAAATGTAGAACAATTATAAGCATTGAAGTACACGGCGAACACGCAGAATTGCATTCTCGCACTTTATATGACAAAATAATGTTGCACTTCGCTTCGCAGTAAGTATTTCTTTTAAAACTTATACCTATTGTGAACACTTGTCAGTTGATTTCCTTCCATTTGCATAGAGGTATACTTGATACAAGCTATGACGAATTTCTGGAACAGTTAAAGGAAATTGACATCAAAATTTATACCAATGGCGACGGAAAATTTCGAGCGGAATCATTGTGTCCAATGTGCCAGGTAAATGGAAAACGGACAAAGATATCATTTACCATGGACGAACGTGGAAACTGGCACATTTACAGTCTCACCCGACACAGCAATTCGATGCATTTTCAAATGCCAGAAACTTCACTACGAAAGCGACGTCGAATTGATGCACCACTACCGGCAGCAGATTTGAACTGATACAGAACAGGCTGGGAATGATGTAGATTTATTAGAAACGGTGGATTCTATCATTTCCTATGACCCATATTCTTCAGAAAATGAGATAATTGTTTTGAGCGGATCGATCAAGGTACAACGTAATCTGGAGTTTTTAGAGGAAGAAAGAATTCATGTAGATGGTAATTCTTTTATTTATGTCACAGCACAGAACCAGAATATATATATGTATATATAATTTGTTTATAATTTACAGAAGTGGTGAACTGTAGCGATGGCGGAGTACACTCTGGGACTGCAGAAGTTATCCCCATTATCGAGACGTGCGATGTAACTATTGAGATCACGTAAGACTACAATTTGCTATATATCGAATGAGTAGTTAGTTGTTATGTGTGAATTATCAAAATGCAATAAAAAATTAAACTTTAAAAAGAGTTTAATTTGCAGTGAAATCGATGGAAACCCTAATCAATCTAACAACGAGTTGGTCGGGCAATCTATGAGTAAACCTACAGCCTTATTCGACGTTCATAAAAATTTGAACAAACGATGCGAACTACAAAGAAAATGTGGAGCACGTTACTCTGAATATGAGCATGATGTTGCAGCTTATTTATTGCTGACCTCTGGAAAAAGCGCATACACATTTAACAAAGCGAATATGTCACTCCCCAGTGTCAAATCTGTCCATCGACATATTTCTCGGCACACCTATGATACCAGAGAAGGAGTGTTGATGATAAACACTCTTGTAAAATACTTGACATTTTCCAAAAGCTGTGGCATTAAGTGAGGATGGGACATCCTTGTCTCCCAACCCAGAATATTCCGCTCGGACGGACTCTGTGCGTGGCCTGGTGGCGCCATTCGATGACAAGGGAATGCCAGTGCTTGACTTTTTCAAGGCTTCTTCTGCAGCAAAAATGATGAATGATCTGAAGAATTACACAGTTGGAGAATACTTATATGTTGTTATGGCGACTCCGATGGCCGTGGGTGCATCCCCGGTTTGCATACTGTACATGTGCAGTAACAACAAGTTTACGCATCTCCAAGTTAAACAGCGGTGGCACTACGTGGAATCCGAACTTAGAAAAGCTGGAGTGAAAGTTGTGTCACATGCATCCGATGGAGATTCACGTCTATTGCGAGCAATGAAGGAAAGAACAAGACTTCCACATCCACGAGCAAACTTATCGTATGGACAATATTTCGTTGGAAATTTGGATGACGATGTAGTTTGCATCCAGGACACTATTCACCTTGTAAAAAAACTCCGATATAGTTTGCTCAATCCAAAAAAGAAAATGGTTGTTGGTAATTTGAAAATTAGAAATTAATTGCGTTCTATTCTTCTTATATTTTTCTAAATTATCTAGGGAAATGCGATGTGTCATCCGATTACATAAAGCAAATGATTGAAATCGGTGAAAAAGTCATTCACAGGATGAATCCGTCAGACTTGAATCCAGCGGATGAAATGAAGTTTGATCCGTCTTTGAAATTAATGGCACCTGAACTTATTGAACACCTGACAGACATAGTACCAGATTCTATCGGCACAGCAGTATATCTAAAGATAATGAGGTTGATATACGTTTCATTAACCGAGAAAAAAATGTCACCAAAAAAAAACGAATAATCTCAATATGGTTGGTTTTGCCAGATTCATGTAAAACGTTATACAATGTAATTTGTTTTATTTTATAGGACTGCGTTGTTCTTTGTTCGAGCCTGGCGTTGGCAGTGTCTTGACTCATCTCGAAGCATTCAAGAATGTACAACTTCCAACGTGTATTGGTGCTTAGAATTAAACGCTCATGAGTTGATTCACTATCTGGTGAACTGTCGTGACAAAAACGTAGAAAAGCAGTTCGTAGTCCAAAATCTGACCAGCCAGCCCTGCGAGACTTCGTTTCGTGAGCTACGCTCAATGACGACCATCAATCACACAGCGGTAAATTTCACCATGAAGGATCTCGAGCAGAGGATGCAAAAGCTGCAAATGAAATTACTGATTGCTCATCGTAGAAAAAACATTTTATGTTTTCCTAGCCTGCGCAAACAGGCCTCCAAAACTTGTCCATTTTTCGATCTGCCAAATGATGATGAAATCGCTGAATCCATTTTAGCAGCCGAGAAAAACGCAACAGAGCTTCTCATTTCAGTCGGATTTGATAAAGATAAAATCAAGTTTAGTCACAGTTTCATTATACGTAACTCTAACATACCACTTGATCTTGAATATGTGAATGTTGATGAAGAGAGCTCAGATGGCTCGTCAGATGGTAAATAATTCAGAAATTTAATATTTAATATTTTTTTTAATCAATGTTATCTTCAGGTACCAACTGTGAAGCACTGGTTTTAAACAATCAAAATGAAGAACCTGTCATCGAATGTGCAACTAAAGTTTTTCCCAAAACTGGCGGAGAAAAGATTCTTAAACGTTGCAGTACAACGAGGAACAGGAACATTTTTAAAATCAGGCGAATTACGGGGAAAGTTGTTAACATCTCGAAATCGAAAATGCTGTGGGTCTTGTCTTCTGGACGTCTTAGGAGAACAAATGATCGATTGCAGCGCTTGCATCGCATTCAAACAGCATCGAAGAAAAGCGAAGCTGAATAACCTATTGATTTAGAATTGAACTTCGTTACCTTCCATATTTTCTGTTTAGCCTAGTTTTATTATTTGATGTTGTTTTTTCACAATTTTAAAGAATATTTTCAATAAAACTCAGTTACGTTTCTTGTTATTGCTTATCCAGATTGAACTTGAAACAGGGCGAAAGTAACATAATCGGGTTCGGGGACCCTCTCATCTACGAATATGATTGCCCTTTTTTAGCTTGGACATGAGATTAAATCACAGGCTAGCAAAATGTGGTCATTATACTTGCAAGTTTGCTACTTCAATTCGGTGAACGGAGGGTTGATGAGTTTTCTTATCGTGAGATGTTTTCGCAACTGATAGTGCGCCCACGAAACGTGATTTTTCCAAAATTTCTGTTATATAAGGCAAAAAGAAAGCTAGAGGATGCTGACGAATGGAGACGCATGTCTTTTATGAGATAGTCTTTTACTAATAAATTATATTAAAGAGATCCATTGAAAAAAAAAATGAATAGTAATTTATTACTGCAAAATATATTGGTGTGGTACAAATTACAATTGTATTTAAATTCAGTGCTCCTCCCTCTTTCATAATTTACAACTATCCAGAAGCTCTCTTCCGGTATCGTCATTTTAGATAACTCCTGTTAACTCGTATTGACAGTGGATCTTATCAACTTCAATCTATTCAACGTGTTCACAAAACAAGCCGCTTATTTTATGATCAATTAAGAAGTTGGCAACAGACAACTTGCTAATATTGAAAAAACGAAAGGTTGCAGTCATTAATACACTGTACAGAAACCCGAACATATCCGGCAATCACCTATATTAACAGATTTCTCGGGAAAAGTATCGGGAATGACAGATATGATTTTTTCACTACTCGTAAGCATCAAAACAAATGCAGGGTTGCCAAGCTTAATATATATTGCATCAATTGAACTGTGGCACACTGTGGCACACTGCGGCACAACGGGCCACTTCGTTACACTAATTGGCACTCTAAAAAAATATGCAATAAACGAAAGAGTGCTAAGCGACTCTCCCCTTGTCCTCGAGCTCATGTGCGACAAAAAGTACAAGGGCGCCGCCTACAAGTGTCTGGGGGAAGAGGTGCTTGGCGAGGGTATCGAGGTGAGAGCTTTTACAGCGAATGCCACTCTGAAGGCAAAACCCTAGACGGGATCACAGACGCGAAAGAGTTCGGCACTGCGGCAGGTGCTGGTGGTCGCTGCAGCCTTCGACCTCGTATAGACCGGCAGGGAAACAGGTGGCCTTGATGCAGCTACCTTTTGCAGACGCTAACAAGCCCGTTAAAGTAGAGAAGCTCAAGGTGAGTCAACTGGCCATACACGAAACGAGTTACAGGAGGCTTGCTTCAGGTGTCTGGAAAAGGGATACAAGTCATTAGACTGCAAAGGCCCTGACAGAAACAATATGTAGGTGATAAGGAGATGTGGGCCATAAGGCACAAGGCTGAACGAAGGCAGAGCTCAAGGTGGGCTGGTCAGTATGCTAACTGATCTTGCACGAGCCACCGGAGGTTTGCTTCAGGTGCCTTGAACCAGATCACAAGTCATGGGACTGCAAAGGCAGGAGCAAGCTGTGTACGCAATGCTGTACGAGTCCACCCACGTGTTTGATTTGTTTCTGGAAATCCACGTACAGCAAGCACCCAACCAACGGGAGGTCAAAGGTGCCCGGCCTTCAGAAGAGCCGCAGCTGACAAATCACAGTGCAGGTAACGCAGCTACCTGCAGGTTCCTGTACCACTGTGACGCAGCCTAGCAACTGCTTTGTCATGCGGTTTCTGAGGGGGGCCGGACACTGCCCTCATAGCGGACCCATTGGATCGCGGATGGGTCCGGGAAATGGCGGCGATATGGACGACCAACACGTGAGTTGGTGTCTTCTACCTATGAGGGCTTCATGGTCGCCAAAGTAAACGGGGTCGTCTTCTGTAGCTGTTATGCGCCTCCGCGCTGGGCGATCGAGCAGTTCACGCAGATGCTGGACTGTATGACGACTGTGTCAACATGGCGAGGGCTGCCGGTAATAGCGGGTGACTTCAATGCCTGGACCATGGAATCGGGAAGCCGTTTCACGAACCAGCGGGGACAGATCTTGCTAAATGCACAGGCCATGCTAGATGTCGATCTGGCTAATGTCGGTACCAAAAGTACCTTTAGTCGGAACGGAGTGTGGTCGATTATCGACGTGACTTGGAGTCCTGACTTAACAGGTAGCTCGACCTGGAGGATAGACGATGGCTACACTCACAGCGACCACCTGGCGGTTCGCTACATTTTTGCCTACATCAACAGCAGACAGCAGGTAGAGGACGTGGCGACTAGGCCAAGGCCAAGCCCTCGTAGGTGGAAGATATCATACTTCAACGAAGAGTTATCTAGGGAGGCGCTCCTCCGTGACCGAAGCCTTCTCGGCTTAAGTGAGGACGAGCTGGTACTGGTGCTCTCGCGTGCGTGCAATGCGATTACACCTAGGCAAGTTCATACTAGATATAGAAGACCACCGGCTTACTGGTAGACTCAAGCGATTGCGGACCTACGCCGCACCTGCCTACGAGTTAGGCTGCGGATGCAGTGAACACGGAATGAGAAAATGGTAAATGCACGGCGGATGGTGTTCGCCGCTGATAAAATTGCGCTGAAGACCGATATAAAGGCAAGCAAAAAAAACTGCTTTGAGGACCTCTATCAGTGTGCCAATGCGAATCCGTGGGGTGATACCTCAACAGAGCAGTCTCCAGATATGCTGGAGGGGATCATCGAGGGGCTCTTTCCGCATCATAATCCTAGTTCTTGGCCACCTTTTGTAGGACAACTGGGGGCTGGGGTTGTCGATGAGGAAAGGATCACTGATGAGGAACTTGCGGGGATAGAAAAGCCCGTAAGCGTAAGTAAGGCCCTATCAGTAGGTCGGCTCCAGAGGCACGTTCTTCTCCTCCATTTGGGAAATTTGTGCCTAGATAAGGCCCTAGGGCCGGAAGGAGTTCCGAACCTGGACTTAACAGTAGCTATTCCAGAGGCTTTCGCGCTGTTCAGTTTTTATATGCTCAAATGTGTGGACGAAGGAGTTTTTTTAGAGGTTTGGGACGCTCGAAGTCTACGGTGAAACGATCGAGGAGATGAAGTTGACTACCGACCACTCGATCAAGGTTGTGGAGGCGTGGATGCAGTCCAGGAAACTGGAGCTGGCTCACCACAAGACTCACTGAGGTGACGTTAACAACCGGAAATCGGAGCAGCAGGCGGAGATCAGTGTAGGTGAGTGCACTATCCTGTCAAAGCGCTCCGTCAAACACTTGGGCGTGATGATCGACGATAAGCTTACCTTCGGTAGCCACGTCGATTATGCCTGTAAAAGAGCCTCCACAGCTATTGCGGCACTGTCCCGGATGATGTCCAATAGCTCTGCGGTGTACGCCAGTAAGCGCAAGCTTCTGGCTAGTGTTACTAGGTCCATACTTAGGTATGGCGGCCCAGCGTGGGGCACTAAATGCTACCGACGGAAGTTGGAAAGTACTTACAGGCTTATGTGCCTGAGGGTTGCAAGCGCGTACCGTACCGTGTCACACGACGCTCTCTGTGTCATTACTGGTACGGTGCCTATCGGCATCCTTATCAGTGAGAACATGGAGTGCTTCGAAATGCGCGGCACAAAAGACATAAACAGGATTGCCAGGATGGCCTTTATGGTCAAATGGCAGCGCGCGTGGGACAGTTCCACCAAAGGAAGGTGGACCCATAGGTTGATACCGAGGGTAGATAGTTGGATTAATAGGCGCAATGGGGAAGTTACATTCCACCTGACACAGCTCCTTTCAGGTCATGGTTGCTTCCGACAGTATCTACTTATCTACACCGTTTCGGGCATGCGGATTCGCCCGAATTCCCAGTGTACAATGGTTTAGAGGAAACGGCGGAACACGTTTTGTTCGTGTGCCCGCGTTTTCGCACAATGCGTGACCGTATGCTTGCCACATGCGGGGAGGACACAACTTCGGTCAATTTGGTCCAGAGTATGTGTAGGGATGAGTTTGGCTGGAACGCCGTTTCAACGACTATCACCCATATCGTCTGGGAGCTACAGAGGAGGTGGCGCGTGGACTCGGAGAATGGCTAGTTCCAATGATGCAAAATATCACCTCACGAATGCTCAATCAACTTATCAATTGTATTTTTTTCGCTTGCGATTGAACTGTACACTGATCAGCGATGACCAGAGGCAAAGAGGTGGCAAAACCAACATGATGTAACTCACACACGAATTTGCACGCATCTGTCGGTGCTGCCACATGCTCACCCGAACATCCGAACAACACCGAATGGGTTGGTTTTAGAAGCTACGGCCATTCAGCGCGCGTGACCAGCCTTCGATGCTTCGTGAAAAGGTGATCGAAAAGCATCGAAAGCGATGAAAAGACAGGCTTGGTTGGAACGCAACAGCTCAACGGCGAAAAGCAGCAGCCAACAATGCTGATCAGCATCGAGTCTCTTCGTGTGCTATTCGTACAGGAGGTTAGTTTGATATAGCGAGGTAGGGTGAAAACGTATTCGTTGTCGAAAGCGAATCGCATCATTTTGCGAATGTTTTCACCAAATAGCAAGCTTGGCTAGTTCAGATGCAGTACAAGAGGTGGTCCAGGGGTTCGGAGTCGGCTTCGTAGGTCATACCGGTGCCCTGCGGTCGAGATCGACCCTTACAGCGATTAAGTGGCCGCGGAGAGGAAGTCCCGGTAGCGGTGCTGTCGTGGCGTCGGTCTACTGGTTTGGATCCGAGCCCGCGGTTGGAAAGGGGTCCCCGGCAAGGGTCGGGGCAGGTGGAGACCCTGCTGTCAGCAACCTTCTGGTACAGCTGATAGGGCCTGAAGGGTAGTGATACCCTTGCCTTCAGCATGTCAGATCGGTTTCACGTGGGCATCAGTTCCGCCTTCCGAGGACAAAAGGAGTGGTGAGGACCACACGGGAAACTGGCTTCGCGCCAGCATGCTACCGTGATGGACTCTCCAAAGCGTTGCATCGATGTTCGTTGCAGGCTACGCAGCTAACTTTGAGGGCAAGGATGGGAACACTCACTTACAGAGAGTTACACTCACTTGATGTTTTCTCAGCTCAGAAGCGTGCAAACAAGAAATGGTGTATGGACTACTTTTGCCTTGTGGTTTTGTCTAAAAGTTTGCCGAATAGAGTAGGGGTCGCACACTCATATCAAAGTCGTGACAGCGCTGTGAAAGCGACTCTCCACGAGGTGAGTGTAATTTACATTCACCTCGTGGAGAGTTGCCTTCGCAGCTCCTTCAGGACTTCGGAGTGCATGTGCGACCCCTACTCCATTTGGCAAACTTTAAGACAAAACCACAAGGCAAAAGTCGTCCATACACCATTTCTTGATAGCACGCTTCTGAGCTGAGAAAACATCAAGTGAGTGTAACTCTCTGCAAGTGAGTGTTCCCATCCCTATTTGAGGGTGCGATGTGCACTAGCCCCTCTCTGAAGCAATGCCTTCTTGGTGGTTCCGGTGAGACGAAGGGTTTGGCGACCATAGGAATGTGTTTTAGTGGGTCGAGAAGAGAGTAGTCCTGGCTTTTACTATTGTTGTAGAAGACGGCCTTAACCCCACACTACCCTAACCTTCCTGTTAGGGTGTTTGTTGAACAGATTTTTCCCCCTATGGTTTAGAAGAAAAATAAAATTCAAAAAAAAAAGGTTTGGGAGCGGTAGAGCCTGGTTGTATTTCCAAAGGGAAAATGCCCCTCAGAGACCCGCCGGTATATAGACCAATTTGCTTGATCGACACGCCGGGGAATGTGCTCGAACAGATCATCCTCAATAGAATGTTAAGGTACACTGAGCGAGGTCGACCGTAGACGTTATCCTGTCGGTTACAAAAATTGTCGAGATAGCGCTCCATCGTATGAGAAGGAGGATTCGCTACTGTGCGGTTGTGACTCTGCATCGGATGAAATGCACGCGCTCAATAGCGCCAGTTGGCCGGCTATTGCTGATGTGCTCATGCATCTGGGGATACCCGGGTACCTGGATTCTCGGAAGTAACTTCCAGGCGTCACGGGAAGTAACATTTTATCTGACTCAGGTCCTTTCAGGTCATGGTTGTTTTCAACACTACACCGTTTCGTTCATGCGGGTTCTTCCGAATGTTTGGTTTGTGCTAGTTTAGAGGAAACGGCGGAACACGTTGTGTTCGTGTCGACCCTCCCCGCCTTCCGAGAACGAAGGGAGTGATAAGGACTACTCGAGAAACTGGCTAAGCGCCAGCCAGCATGCTACCTTGGTGGGCTCTTCAAAGCTAGTCATTGATGTTTGTTGCTACAGGTTATGTTGAGTTTTATACTCAGTGGGAACAATCACCACCTGAGGGCGTGTTAAGGAATAACACTCAGTGGGAATATTCACCACCTGATGTCAAACTCCTTATCAAACTCAGTGGAAACTTTCCGACCTGAGGGCAGGTTCTATTGCATGAAGGCTGTGGAAGTCGCTGGGGAAATCTTTCTTATTAGCGTGATTCCAATGGATAAAGAGAAAGGAAAATGTCCTTCTCTCTTGTCCTCTCGGATACGCTGGTAAACCAAAAACAAGCAAGTTAATTCTAACACTGCTTTTATTCTGTATACATCGGAGTATTCCAACAGGGAAGATCAGTGACTGCATTCGTGCTTAACACTACCCTACTATCTAACTCGTACATGGTCCATTAGTGATGCGTACGCTGTCTAGCCCTTGCGGCCGCGCGATATGTGCTCTGATGCTATATATGTTATATTATGTAAGTTCTTCTTTGGTTACCTGTCTCCGTCGGTGATCATGCGCGCGCGAGTTGGATTTCGATGTTCGTCTGTCAAATGGGGATAGGGGGAGCTAGAATGAAATGCCCTACTGAAAACATAGTTGAAAATTGCACATTCAACACTTCCCCTCAATTTTCAAATTAAGTAGATCTACGAATTCTTCAAACTTATGTCGTGCCAAAGGTTTTGTAAATATGTCTGCTTTTGCAAATTGCTACGGACGTATTCTAGTCTTAACTTCTTTTCGCGGATTAACTCTCTGATAAACATGTATTTAATATCGATATGCTTTGTACGTTGATGACTCCTAGGTTCTTCGGCGATCCTGATGCAGGGCATGTTATCCTCATTTATGGTGAATGGATTCGATTCGATTCCAATCTCACACAATAAATTGGACAGCCATACACCCTCCTTCGCTGCTCCACAAAGCGAAATCAGCTCGGCTTCGGTGGACGATAAGGTTACCATTGTCTGCTTCTTCGTTGACCATGACACCAGGTTGCCATAAACTGTGAAGAGCGATCCTGAGATTGAGCGTCGTTCGTCCTCATCGTTCGCGAAATCGGCGTCAGCAAACCCTTCCAGTGGTGCCTCGTGATGCTGCCGTATGTATACCAGGTGGAGGTCCTTAGTGCCTTGAAGATACCTCAAGATACGCTTGAGCCCGGTCCAGTGGATATCCTGTGGTGAACTCTGGAATTTAGATAAAACGTTCACAGAATAGCATAGATCTGGTCTGGACATCAATGCCAGGTACTGGAGACAACCCAATAGAGCTTTGTATGGCTCGTTGGTCAATTGTCCATCAGTTTTCGACCACCTAGCGTTTTGGTCCATGGGTGTGCTGATTGGTTTGCAATCTTGCATTCCAAATCTGCACAATATCTTTTCAACGTAGGATTTTTGTGAAATTGTCAACCCTCTGTCATTGTGTTGGATATCTAGGCCAAGGAAATTGCTCACTTCACCTAAATCCTTCATCTTGAAATGGTTGAAGAACTCACTCTTAATCCATTCTATATCGCGAATGTTCCTTCCAAAGATCAAAATGTCATCAACATACAATATTATGTAGAGATTTCTTTCTCTACATATATACAGACAAGTGTCTGATTCAGTATTCTTGAAACCCAAACTTTTGATAATTTCATTAAATCTCATGTTCCAGCTGCGCCCTGCCTGTTTGAGTCCATACAAGCTTTTATTTAACTTACAAATCTTCGGAGGATTGTCTTCATCGGGTGGCAGTCTCATATAAATCTCCTCTTCCAGGAATCCATTGAGAAATGCTGTTTTAACGTCCATTTGATGGATATGCAGCTGATTCTGAACAGCGATAGACAACAAGGTTCGTATGGTTGTCATTTTAGCCACCGGTGCAAAGGTTTCGCCATAATCCAATCCCGGATGCTGCGAACAACCTTTTGCAACAAGGCGAGCTTTGTATCGCGGTGAGTCATCTTCCATTTTGATCGTGAAGGTCCACATTGAATTGATTGCCTTCCTCCCGTTAGGTATTCCTTCCACTATGGTCCAAGTTTTATTTTCACGGAGTGCTGTCAATTCCTCTTCCATTGCACGCTTCCACTGATACCAATCGTCACGCTTCTTCAATTCATCGATCAACTGCGGAACTTCCCCTGAATAGTGAGATAGTACGAAACTAGTTTCGTAGTCACGGAGCCAATTTGGGCGATGAGTCATCCTCTGACTGTGGCGTTGAGACATAGGTTCAACATCACCACGTCCTGGATTATTCTCGTTCCCATCATCTTCCGCTTCTACAAATTCCTCTTCATCGTCACTACCACCAATATTCTCTAGGATTTCCAAAGCATTAATTGGATCAGCGGATTCCAGTACTGGTATGTCGGCCACACAAAAGTCTTTACGCGATTCTTTAGGTAGTGTCGGTTGGGAACTGCTGAAGGGAAAAGACGATTCGTCGAAAATTACGTCCCTTGACACAACGACCTTCCTCTCGTCATCGTCCCACAGCCGATACCCCATCGGGGCATACCCTATCATAACCAATGATTTACTTTTCCCATCCAGTTTCGAGCGAAGATGTTTATCGATGTGTGCGTAGGCAGCGCATCCAAACACTCTTATTCGACTCACATCGGGTTTATTCCCAAACCATATTTCGTAGGGAGTTTTGGAATCAGTCAGTGCATTTGTCGCGCTGCGATTAGTGAGAAAGGCCGAAGTATATAACGCTTCACCCCACAAATACATAGGAACATTTCCTTCATGCATCATGGTTCTCACTTTATCCATTAATGTCCGATTCATCCTCTCACTCACCCCATTCTGCTGGGGAGTGTAGGGTACAGTCGGCAACATTTGGATTCCCTTTTCTTCACAGAAAGCTTTGAATTCTCTACTGAAATACTCTCCTCCATTATCTGATCGTTACCTTGAAATGTTCACAGAAAATTGGGCAGTGGCCAAAGCTTCAAAATGTTTGAATTTATCCAGGACTTCACTCTTGTACCTCATCAAATACACAAAAACAAATCATCTATGAATGTCACGAAATACTCATGCCCATCATAGGTACTCTCGGCCATCCGACCGCACACATCCGAGTGGACCAATTCCAGTGGTCTATTGGACCTTACCTTGAACGACTTGTCAAATGCTTCCCGAGTCTGTTTCCCCATGATACACGGCTCGCAAACAATTGGATCTTGGCCCTTAGCTGATGGTTCTAGATCCAACCTCTCAACCATACCCTGTTTGGCCATCTTCCACAAACAAGCTTCATTCAAGTGTCCCATCCTACAGTGCCATAACCTTTGCTTCTCCAAAACCTTACCCAAGCACACGCTTTCGCTGTCCGGATACAGGTCCAGGTGATAGAGCCCATTGACTCTCCTCCCTGTTACTAATACAAAGCCATCTCTGTCTCTGATCTCGACTCCACCATTGCGAAACAGAATCGACTTACCTGTTTCTTCAATTTGAGACACAGAAAGGATATTTGTATTCAAGTCAGAAATGAAAAGCACATCGTAAACTTCCAAACGCTGGCGTTTATTATTTCTCAGTATGATATCTCCCATTTTGCAACACTTCAGCACTTCCCCATCTTTGGCTGTTCCGACCTGTAGCTCCGGGGCGTCCCAGAGGCGGTTAAGGCCCCTTAGCGTGTCATCGCAAAATGGCTTCTTCAAAATCATTGACCGAAATCAACTTTACACAACATTGCACCAATACATATTTGTAAAAAATCGACACTTATCTTATTCTATAAAATAATCAATTTCACGCGAGATATTCGGCATAAAAATGTATTCACACTACTTCAAATACAAGCCTCTTTCCAAGTAATCACGATTACTAAGCATTATTTCACTCGAAAGTAGAAATTTTTAACGATTTGTTTCGATCGCACAAAAAATAGGGTTGGTGGTGTTTACCACCCACTGCAGTACCAACGACGACGGCGGCAGCGCGGTGATGTCTTTTGGCGCGCACAATCATCGATCATTGCACGCAGAGATGTCGATCCTGCTGGGCAAAGCATCAATGAAATTGATCGAAATCAATTAAACAATCCAGTCAAACACATTGGTTATGCATCATAAAATCAAAAATAATTTGTGGGGTGATTATTTTTTAACTTTTTTACCATAATTGTTAGTGAAATAAGCAAAGCATTATAATTTTCGAAATCTTCACCAGGCGGTCCGCCAGCACTGCTGTTGCAGCAAACATAAACAGTGGGAGAGCGTACCAAAATGATTCAATTATTTCTAGCTTGTTACATAAAACATCTAACATTTTTCGTGACATTTGGATATGTTTTCTTGTTATTCATTGAAGTAGAGTAGTTTACTGCTTGAGTTGCTTTCAAATGGTTCATATTCTCGAAATGTTTACATTGGAGGTACCGAGACAAAGAGGTGCTATTTTTGTTTGTTTGTTTATGGGATTGGTTTAGAAAGGCTACACAACTACTATCGTGCTTGATGACTGTTTGGAATAAGAATCAAATAAGAAGAGCAAGATTTGAGCTGACACGCTAAGGGGCCTTAAGGCCGCACGGGACGACGTGTAATTTTTCCTATCTTCCCTCTCTTTCCAACAATTTGCCTCGCGATTTTGAAGAAGCAAATATCAATTTCCACTGCACTGACGTAGCTGAAACTTTAGTCGATTGTGCACCACAAGTGAGCAAATGAACGATCAAATTTTTAGTCAATAATATGAAGTAGAAGTTGAGATTTGCATCTCACTAGCAACAGAGCAATGGCGGACGATTCAACCACCGTCCCGTCCGGCCTTAAACAGCTCGATGTCGTGCGCCATGTGACGTGTTGCCCCCGAATCAAGTATGATCGGGAACGGAACTGGCATCTTGTCGAGGTCCATCTCGCGCACCCGTCGATCGCGAACGGCGTCGACTGACTCTTCGGCCGCTGCAGCCCCTGCGTCCTGCACAGACAAAGGGATTTGCACCATAAAGGCCCCCTCTTGCCTTGCGAGCAGTGCTACCGCGTCCCTCTCGTTGGCGTTGTTCCGGTAACGTCCGTCAGCTTGATTACCAGCGCGTGCACCTGCTGCATTTGCGAGCGGGGCCATCCGGCGGTTGTTCACGTCGTTTCCTTCACGTCCGTTGGCTTGGTTTCCGACGCGTGCTCCTGCTGCATTTGCGAGCAGAGCCATCCGGTGGTTGTTTCCGTTATTTCTTTCGTTCCGTCCTTCGCCGTTGCCACCGCGTCCTCCCGCTCCTGCGGCACGTGGAGCTGGACCGCGGTTGTCCCCCAAGTTCACGGCTCCCATTCTGCGCTCCATTGCCTGGCGACGACGCCGGGCGAAGCAGTTGCGTTGCTTGTGGCAAGGCCGGTTGCATTCAAAGCAGACGGCCATCGTTGCGACTGGTTGGCTTCCTCCTCGGTTCACACTTTTGTCCGATCGACTGACGGCTTGACTTGCGTTTTCTTCTGCGTCGAGAAAGATTCTCTGGAGCTGCTCCTTTGTCATCCGATATACTTCTTCTTTCCTAATCACTGACAGTGCTCCCAACACGTGCTTAAACTTGTCTGGAATAGCCACTAATAATGTGTCAACCACTTCTTTATGTGGTACGGCCTCTTCCATACTGCCCAACTGGCGAATCAGTTCAGAGTGGAGAGCGAACAGTTCCTTCAGTGATGCGAAGTTTTCCATGCGCAAAGTATATAAGCGAGCACGCACGCCCAGCATGGCTGTCGTGCCATGGCTCTGGTACAGCTCGACGAGGCGATCCATTATTTCTTTTGCGTACTGGCATTGGAAGACTTGCCCCATGGCATCATCGTCCAGTGCCACCCAAAATTCGTTCACGGCTGCGTCATCTTCTTTTAGGCGTTTTTCTAACTTAGCTTTGCGAGCAGTTTCTTGATCTGCTGTCTCGTTGGCAGCTGGCTGCGCAAAGTCTTCTTCCGGAGGGATTCTCTCCAGAGTATGCAATAGTCCTTCGTATTTTAAGTGTTGTTCCATCCGTTTCCTCCAAAACGGAAAGGATTTTTTCGTCCCCTTTAAATAGGGGTACAATTACCCTCTTCAACCGTCTGTCCATAATATGTTCTGAGAAAAAAAATCAAGTATTCAAAAACGGTTTTCCCAGCGAACCGTGGCCTGGGCCCATAACCTGTTGAGTTTTATACTCAGTGGGAACAATCACCACCTGAGGGCGTGTTAAGGAATAACACTCAGTGGGAATATTCACCACCTGATGTCAAACTCCTTATCAAACTCAGTGGAAACTTTCCGACCTGAGGGCAGGTTCTATTGCATGAAGGCTGTGGAAGTCGCTGGGGAAATCTTTCTTATTAGCGTGATTCCAATGGATAAAGAGAAAGGAAAATGTCCTTCTCTCTTGTCCTCTCGGATACGCTGGTAAACCAAAAACAAGCAAGTTAATTCTAACACTGCTTTTATTCTGTATACATCGGAGTATTCCAACAGGGAAGATCAGTGACTACATTCGTGCTTAACACTACCCTACTATCTAACTCGTACATGGTCCATTAGTGATGCGTACGCTGTCTAGCCCTTGCGGCCGCGCGATATGTGCTCTGATGCTATATATGTTATATTATGTAAGTTCTTCTTTGGTTACCTGTCTCCGTCGGTGATCATGCGCGCGCGAGTTGGGTTTCGATGTTCGTCTGTCAAATGGGGATAGGGGGAGCTAGAATGAAATGCCCTACTGAAAACATAGTTGAAAATTGCACATTCAACAGGTTACACGCAAAAAAATCCGTTCCGATATAGGGTGCCTGTACCAATTATGGCACTACCTAAGGATAACTATTTGTACAAAAATAACGAGAAGACCAACGAATGTCACCAATAAGTTAAAAGATAGTTTAGTTTCCATACTTAACAGGAAAAATATAAAAACGGAGCCAAAACTACTTTTAGTATTTATTACAGCGTGTACCAATGATAGGAACCATGTACCAGTTATGGCTACCTTTTTAACTTCGGTTCCTTTTCGCACTATTTGCATGCATTTCTTATGGGATTAGCCATAATTGGTACACTATGGCGAAAAAGGGTGCAAGGAAGCCGAAATTTTAAGGAAAATGATTTATTTCTACCATAATTTGAGCAAAATGTGGACTTTAAATGTGTGCAACCATCTTTTGTGAACGTGATCTGTTGTTCACATTTTTATTATTGTTGATATATATCGTTAAATGGTGAAAATCGACTATGGCGAATGATTGGTACCATAGCCATAATTGGTACACTTACCCTACGTGCACGCCCAATCACGGCAACGGGAACAAACGGGAACTATGCATAGCAACGATAACAACAATAAGAAATGTACACCGTGAACTAGATTTCACGTTTTCTAGAACGCCCATATTGACAGCTGGAACTAGTTCCAGTTCACGGTGTATATTTGCTTGTTCTCATATTTGCGTTTGTTTGTTCACGTTTATCAGAACGGTTTTCTGAGCGTGTACGCAACTAACCTTGAAGGGGGCGATATGCACTAACCGCTCTCTGAAGCAATTTTTTTTGGTGGTTCTGGAGAAACGAAAGGGTTTGACGGCCATGGGAATGTTGTTGAGTGTGTCGAGGAAATAGTAGTCCTGGCTTTCACTTTTTTATTTGTAGAAGACGATCCTTAACCCCACACTACCTGACCCTCCCTGTCCAGGTATCTGTTTAGCACAGTATCACCCCATGATTTAGAAGAGACAATCTATATCTATATATATATATAAATGAGTTTGAAGTTCCTTTGAGGCAACAAAACTCAAGAACGAATAAACCGATTAGCATGGCTCTTGCACGGTTCGGTTCGTATTCGTGGTGGCTGTGTTTATATTTACAAAAAGTTACGAAAATCAACTAGAAAAGTAAGAAAATTGATAAATTACTGATTTTGATAAGCTGGGAAGGAAATCAACATGATCGAAATGAAACCAATCTAGAGTGCGGTGACGTTAAGAGCTCTACAGTTGTCAAACCACCACAGCTTGGCAAGACAACGTTTGCCGGGACAGCTAGTAATAAATAAATAAAGATACAAAGCTCTAAGTTGATAGGGAAATAGGTTATATTTATGATCAACTTCATAAGGGCGCGATCCGCCGACCGAACGATAAAATATATCTTCAATATTCTCAACTCAAGATCCAAAAACCGCTGCAATTCAGACGAAAAGTCTCGAAGCTTTTAATTTGTCCAGAATAGTCGCTTATATAGAAACTTCTGACATATTTCCAAGCACTCCCACACCTAGCCAACGAACTTCCACAGGCAAACGATCTCCAACCGGAATTTAATTCTACTGCCGGACAATAGCATAGCCCCCAGCACCGCACTACTTCAGGGACCGAGAGCATTCCGATGGTCACACTTAACTCCATTGTTTTGACGCTGTTCGTGTCGTTAGCGCTGTTGTTTGATAAACGTTTAAATATTAAATTCATAATCCCCGGGGAATGGCCACGGCCAGGCGAGAGAGAGAGCCAAGCGCTCATCTCGTGTCTTGGCTATTAAGAACGCTTCTGGCTGAAACAAAAAGCAATCCTCCTATCCTATAGTCTAGCCGAGTGGGGAAACGACGTCGACGACGAAGGACAATGATTGTTGGGAAAGGCGCACAAAAAAGCACCAAACGGTTTGCTCTCTGGCACAAATGGTCGTAATGTTTGGTTTTGGATTCCGTTGCGGCGCCTTCTCTTGGAGCGGTGCAATTCACGATTTTCTTTTTCGATCCCAAGAAGTTGAACGTTCAACGTGTGTATGAGAAAGCGCGGCGGCAGCAGAGTGGAACAGGTGTGCTTCCGGCAGTTGGCACCACCATGGATGAGAATGACAATTTTTCGACGTTTGTTTTTACGACCGACTTTAGAGTTATCTTTATGGGTTGCTCTTGGATGAGTTTTGCCAAATGGCAGGTTTGAACTTTATTCGCCGGCTATTACGGAAGAGATGATTTGCTGGAAGAAGGATAAGGATAATGAAGGGTAATTAAGATCATTCTTTTTATTCGCAGGTTTTTTTGTTTCAATTTCGAGAATCCCAGTTCGGTACTTTGTCGTTTGTGGGTCAATGGGGCCTTCCTCCTTTGTTTGCTCTGGTTGATGATGATCTGGGGTGTAAGGATGATTATTACTCTTCATTAGGTGAAATCCATGTCAGATCGTCACACGGAAAGTTTTATTCTGGTAGTCGAATATTACAATAACAGGCTTATCTCAATCAACGGACATAGCATACTCGTTCGTTCGTCAATAAATTTCTGAACAAAAATCCATCCTCGTCAACACCGAAACAATTCATTCCATCGTTTGGTTTCTCACTATCCTAGCCTCACTGTCTTCTCGATGGATTATAAAAAAAATGAATGGAAACATGATCGCACTAAACAGCAGGTGGCGTGCTCCCATAACACTGGCTTACAGCAAGCAAATTAAATTACCGCATTTTTAATCCTTAGTCGTCCTCCAGGTAAAAAATACCACCTCACTGGCTTTAAACTCAAGTCCACTGGGGTTGTGATCATTTTTTTCTATAGAATATTTTTATTATTTTTATTTTAAACCTTATTAACACCACCTAACCCCCTCATGTTGACGTTCATGTGAAACAATAAATACTATGCTACCAGCATTCCCTTAGGAACGTGCTTAACTCCCGAACCAATAAATCATTAAACAAAAAAACAGCCACCCTACTTGGGGTAATCTCGATGCAGCAAGCGAAAGTACCTACGCTAATCGAAAGCAAAATCAAGCAAGCAAAAGTCGGATTTTCAACTCAACCCGGTCGCCGAGCGGAGGAGAGAGCTCGTTTCTCACACTAATTGCAAAATAAATCATTGCCGCACGCTGACCTGAATCCCCGGATTTTTTTTCCTGACTCTATAGAATTCCTTGTTCTTCTTTCAATTGGTACCCAGGATTTTTAAACAATGTGTTTAAAGTTGATCTTTGTAAACGAAGATGAAAGGTGTGTAACTTATGTCATGCAACATTTTTTTTTTGATTCTACATAGCACCATATCAAGGACGTTATATTGGACAATATAGCTTCTGAGGTTACATTTCCGCTTTATATTTATGCAAAGCAAAGCAGAAATATCCGTACACATTGTAGGGCGCTGTCCATAAACTACGTAGACTCAATTTTGACAATCTCAGACCTACCCTCCCCCCTCGTAGACTTTCGTCCATACAAAATTTTCGAAATTCGAAATATGGACCATAGACTCTGGCCAACCCCCAGCTGAGTCGGCAGTGACCAGACAATGCTTTGACCAGAATGCTGCAATTCTGCTTTGACAGATTTGTAAGATACTTCGCCACCCTTGGCGATGGCTCAGTACAATACAATTTGGTTTGACGACATGACTCCAAACTATTCTAGTATTGTCTGTGTTGAGTAGCAGCCCAGGTGTGAATCTGAAGCTTTACCCAACACTTCTGTAGTAGGTATTGTAGTGGTTTGGATGTAAATCAAGAATAAAATGATTGAATATTCTTATGTGTGTATAAACTTGGAATTTATCGTGTTTGAACACCCCTAAATGCAAGACGGTCGAAAACCGAACGAAAGCTTTGATCGACTGCATCGAAAACAGAACTCGGAGTTTCTCGGTCGGAGCACTCGTAGCTGACGTGCTGCATCGCGGCATCGGAGGATGGATGGAGGGAAGAGAACGCGTAGCTCGTGGATTTCGATATGAGTTTCGTTTGTAGTGGTGCCTTTTTCGCATGGAAGCTGAAACGAGTACAGCGGAGGGGAAAAAGGTTTCGTGAACCCGAGTTGGGAGAAGACGGGCATTCTGGTAACCATCGTTGTGACGATTTCTCTAGGCACACAGGCTTCCTTTTCCTTTCCTTTTGTTTTGCACGCTCTATTTCGAACCTTTTATTTTTTCCAATCTCTTTTTTTTTCTTTGTCTTTTTTTTTCATTCCGTTTTATGACGTCTCAATTTTTCAAGTCATTTTTTTTCTCATAGGCTTTTTTTCTATCGCTTCATGTTTTTTTTTTCGATATTTTTCATTTTTTTTCCAAGCATGCCAATCTCTCTTTTCCTTGTTTATTTTTTTCTCGTATTACGTCGTATTTTTTTTTTTCAAGTCAACTCTTTTTTCTCAGATTCTTTTCGCTCTTTCTCCAACTTCATGTTTTTTCCAATATATTTTTTCCATCTTTTTTCATGACGTCTTATTTTTTTTCCGAGTCATCTTTTTTTCTCTTTTGTTCCAATTTTTTTCTCAAGCCATTATGCCTTCCGTTCGCTGTTTCCTTTGCCAAGCCATCGCATCTTTTTTTTTTATTCCTTTTCTCCTTTCACTCATCCATTTCACAATCCATAACTTTTTCCATTTGTCCCCTTTTCCGCCACGGTGTTGCAATACCATTCCAAGCCATCTCATTTTTTCCGCTACGGTTTTGCCATCCGTCCAAGTTTCCCTCCCGAAACCATTTACCTTTGTGGTCACTGATCCGCACCTTCCTCGTTTCTCCCCATCACTTGCCATTGCCCATTCACAATTATTTGAATCGACTAGAAAAAAAAACTATTTTTTCTTAACGTGATAAAAATTTTAAATAATAACTCCTACCGGCTGCGCCATTGTAGTAAACGAAAGACGGTTTCACAAAATCCACGTCTAATCGTCACAACGATGGTTACCAGAATGCCCGTCTTCTCCCAACTCGGGTTCACGAAACCTTTTTCCCCTCCGCTGTACTCGTTTCAGCTTCCATGCGAAAAAGGCACCACTACAAACGAAACTCATATCGAAATCCACGAGCTACGCGTTCTCTTCCCTCCATCCATCCTCCGATGCCGCGATGCAGCACGTCAGCTACGAGTGCTCCGACCGAGAAACTCCGAGTTCTGTTTTCGATGCAGTCGATCAAAGCTTTCGTTCGGTTTTCGACCGTCTTGCATTTAGGGGTGTTCAAACACGATAAATTCCAAGTTTATACACACATAAGAATATTCAATCATTTTATTCTTGATTTACATCCAAACCACTACAATACCTACTACAACTTCGATATCGGAATAGCTGGCTCAGGGCCAATGAAGTCATGTGATGCTCCAGTGCGAGGTAACTCATCAGCCAATTCATTTCCAGTGACGGAAGAATGGCCAAGTACCCATACAAGGTGAACAGCGTTTGCTGAATTCAGCTCCTCGATTTGAGTTCCACAAGCGATAACTATCTTCGACCTGGAGTTGGCCGAAGTAAATGCTTTAATAGCAGCCTGGCTATCTGAACAGAAGTATATTACTTTTCCCATTACATGCTGCTGAAGTGCTGATTGCACTCTGCACATAAGAGCAAAGATTTCGGCCTGAAAAACGGTGCAGTGTCTACCAAGTGAGTAAGACTAATACAGCCTTGGCTCACGAGAATAAACACCAGCACCTGCATGACCTTCGAGAAGGGAGCCATCAGTGTAACATACGATGCCGTCTAAAATACTTCTTTCCAGATACCCAGTTGTCCACTCTACCCGGGAAGGGAATTTCGTGGAAAATGTCCTACATAGAAAATTACAAGCAATTGTAAGATCACTTGGAGCAAGGACCTCTTTGTCCCAAGTTTACCAAAAGTGGAAACAGCGAGGTGTGTGTTGATGTGCGATTCACAGGAGTTTCCTCTAGTAGACCGAGTACCCGTAGACGGTAAGTGCAAGAAAGTGCTTCTTGTTTGAGATAAATGTGTAGTGGAGCAACGTCAAAGAGAACTTCGAGCACTGCCGGGGTAGTTGAAGAGAACGCTCCGGACATCGCCATTAAGAACATCCTTTGGAGATGGCCTAACTTTGATTGGACCGTTCTCATTTCGTCCTTTTGCCACCACACAAGACATCCATAGGCCAATATTGGCCGAACAACAGTTGTGTAGATCCATTTGATATACTTGGGTTTTAGACCCCAAGTTGTACCAAAGGTTCGCCGGCATTGCCCGAAAGCCATACAAGCTTTCTTGATTCTGAACTCAATGTGAGGTGTCCAGGAATGCTTGGAATCAAGAATGACTCCAACGTACTTTACCTGTCCAGTCACATCGATTTCAGAATCAAAGAGACGCAAAGTTCGAACGCCATTACGGTTTCGCCTTTCCGTATAAAGAATAATAGATGTTTAAGGGCAGCCGATTGTCTCCACTGCACCATTGCTCCGGTTAGCGCAGTAAGGGCAACATACTGTGGAGGGCGCCCTGGTACTCCACAGGCTCCTTTTGCGGTTAGGTTTTTATTAGACCCCCCTAGCCATTCATTCCTGGGCACGGTAAGCATGAAGCCGCATCACACCATGAATTAGGGGTCACCTGTTGGTGGACTCTTACCACCGGAACAGACGGTCCGTAGTGTTATTCTTAGCCAATTGAGACAATCGCTACCGACACTACACAGCTATCTAGGCTGATCGTGAAAAGAAGTTAATATTGATGATCAACTTCATACGGGGCTGAACAGCCGGATTTTTACCCGTGCCGTGCATGTTCTCTTTCTTCGTCTGCCTGTACACTAAGATCTATGAAACGGCTTCCCCTGACCTGCCCTAATTTGTGGTGGCTGAGCACGATACAGTATCATAACGTCCAAGGCCATAATGCCCCAGGACTTTTCCGGGGCATAACATCCAAACATGCAGATATGTCACGAAGTCCAAGGAAAGAATCATGGAAAAAATGCTCATAGGATATTATGACGCTTCCAAGCTTCTGGACGCTATTTCGCAAAAAAACGCGACTCAACGACCGAGACAGTATGGCCTCGAACATTGTGATCCGGCCCCGCTGAGAACTTAAACATACATAGTCGCAACCCCCTACTCCCTTCGGCCCTTTCTGCGATGCCTGCGATGGTGGCATCACCATCCCCTATAACAGCAGTAGCCAAGGCAGCAGTTATAGTGCTAATCGATAATAAATCAATAACTTTTTCCACAAGCCTCCAATCGTTTTGCGGTCTTCGAAGGAAAGTTTCATAAATGATTTTTCTACAAGAAGCGTTGATCGATTTGAATTAAGGAGACAAGGGGCGACCTCCGGGATATTTTTGTCCGAAAGTGTAACTTTTCACATAGTAAATCCTATGAAAACTTTGAACTGCTTGCGCTAAATTATAGTTTCACCGATTGCGCTGAAATTTTGCACAGTTCATATGGGACCTGAATGGAACCGAAAAGGTCGACTGGAGCGAGAATTTGACATTTGTCCCATACATTGGGCGTAAATCCGTCAAAAAAGAAATAGGCATAAATGTTTCCTTCGTAAAGAAGTGCTTCTCCAAATAATAACTCAAGAGTCAAACAATAAGTGATAATACTAGATTTGCCTGTATTTGTACAAAACATACTTTATTTGAACTTGTTACAGTGGAGGAGTTCACCTGCTGGTGAAAAATCGCGATGACCCATTTTAACTACACATTTCTTTTCCAATATTTTGCAATGATTCGCAAATGTTCAATAACTGAAAGACCCAGAATACATATCCTAAAAATAATCGGACATATTTTTTCATATTTAGTAACGATTCATATTGATGGCACAAATAGTACCCCATTACATAGCTACCGAATGTTTTCGCTACTGCAACTACACTGTACGTAGCTGCCTGATTCCCGATGTTCACTGGCTTCGAAACAGGGGACAAAAATAAACAGCGATGAACTTCGGTCTGGTTGCAGCAGCAATGCTCTGTGGTTCAATACAAATCGGTCTTAGCGTCGGTCCGTCCGTCCATGCACCAAACATGGCAACATACCGAATGTGCACCTCGTTCTGCTGCCGACTATATGTACTATTATTTGTTCGACACCGGTGCTGGTGGCCGGTTGGGTCATCTGCTACTGCTGTTTCCGGTAGGTACGGCCAATCGTGAACATCCGAGAACCAAATCTATAGACAGAATCAGCCGCTTCATATCATAATGTAGCTTTGGCTACTGTGGACGCTGAGGCAGGCTGTTCAACCTGTTCTATACTATGTAGGCGCGTATCCCGAGCAAAGTCTAACAACAGAATGATAGAAAATCGAAAACACGATTTGTAATCAGCAGCAAATTAATATCATATTTTGATATCAGATTGACTTGATTAATTTCGATTTCAAATTTTGATATCGTTTTGCTGTCATTTAAAATAAATACAAATGTGTAAGTTTTTAAGTCATTTTAAAACTTCTAGGCGACCTTGTATACAGCCTCTAATGATATACTCAATGCAATTAACGTATTGCATTTAGGTTTCCATATTATTCGAAAAAACTCGAAATTTAACGATTTTTCCATTTTTTCGCACTGATAGCAAAAACAGTAATCAATTTGCCATCACTGATAGCAAGAATTGTTTTCAACTTGCTCTTACAGGAACATTTTTCTGCTCTCATTTTTGATGTTTTAACCGTTAAAACGACCAAAACGACATCAACCTGAGTAATCATAATTTGCAATATCACAACATCAAAATTAGTTTTCGATTTGCTGTCAGACTCTGCTCGGGATGTGTGCCGCCATGTCGTATGCCGAACCTACGCCCTATATTATCGCCAAACAATATTTGTTGTACATACCAAGCGCAGCATCCTGTAAAAGTACAATCAAGAAAGCTAAAGTGATGTCCCATCCTGTACGGAACCAAACGGCATTTTGCAATGCACCTATGTTCTATTGAGAGTAAGTTTTCCGTTATTCTTCGTTGAGGTCACGGCTGTACAATGTAGGCCAGCTCGGTTGGCAAGCTGAATTTGATTGTTTTAGTGCTGTTTGGTGAGACGATTGCTGCACTATACTATTTAACCCATGTGTGCTATTGATTAGTGGTGTGCTTTAAGATAAGATAATTCGCTTGTCGTTGATTAGGTTTCTCTGTTCTCTCAATTAATCGTTGTTCATATATGTATCTATTAAAAGAGCATTTGTCCTACAGGAAAGGGATGTGTGGGGGGTCTGTTTCTTGAAGGAGGGGGGGGTGGTTAATATATATATAGGGGGCTAGGAGGGGTTAAATGGGGGGTTTCCTAAAGGTGATTTTTGGAGTATGGTTCAGCGTGCTACAGGTCCATGGAGCATAGTTCTGAAGAGAAGTAATTTTATTCAAGGATATTCTAGGGCATCCAAGAACTTCCGCGAATAAAGGCCTTAAGATCTATAAGCGTAATGGATGGATTGTAGTCACATTACTGATACGGTGCAATATCCTAAAGGTCCTCAGAGCATAGTTCTGTAGAGACGTAGTTTTCAAAGATATTCTAGGACCTCCTAGTACTTCCGAGAGTTCAGGCCTGAAAATCTACGAGCGTAATCAGTTAATTGTTTCTATATTATTGATGCGGTGTAACACCCTACAGGTCCATGCAGCATAGTTCTGAAGAGATGTTGTTTTCAAGGATATTCTAGGGCATCCAAGAACTTCCGCGAATAAAGACCTTAAGATCTACAAGCGTAATCGATGGATCTGATACGGTGCAACATCCTACATGTCCATGGAGCATAGTTCTGAAGAGATATTGTTTTCAAGGATATTCTAGGGCATCCAAGAACTTCCGCGAATGAAGGCCTTCAGATCTACAAGCGTAATTAGTTACATTACTGATACGGTGCAACATCATACAGGTCTTTAGAGTCTAGTTCTGTAGAGACGTAGTTTTTAAAGATATTCTAGGACCTCCAAGAACTTCCGACAGTTCCGCCGGTGAAAATTGCTTCGGCGCACACGTCTACTACAGGTCCTTGGCGCAAGATTCCGTCAACGTGTTCTAGGTCATCCAGAACTTCCGCAAGTAAAGGCCTGAATCTACTAGCGTAATTAATCAATTGCTTTTACATTACCGTAAAACGGGGTATCTTTGATAATGCGGGTAACCTTGATAGTGCGGCAGGCATTGTGTAATTTATCTTATAACTATGATTCCTTCAACCAGTTAAGAAAAAGGTAAACGCAAATCAATTCTATACATATGAAAGTTCATCTTAGACGTATTTTCATTAAAATCTAGTTTATATACAACTTTTTGGACAAACATTAAAAATAGTTGATATTTTTGTTATTTATCAACCCCTTCAAACAATCTGCTATACGACTTCGTTAAAACTATTTTTTCAATGAATGGACTTTTATTATCGATAGATTCATCATAGTAGATTCCAACTCTGGCCTTGAATCTCTTAACGAAGTGTGTTTTTACGAAATGGAAGCAATTTTGTAAATTGGGATATTATACTCCATACATTGATAAACGCCTAAAAGTATGCAATGCCCTTGTATTTTCAAGTAGATAAATATGTGTTGTTCAAAATTTGTTAATAAAACATTAAAAAACTACCCAAAAAAGGTAACTAACCATGAATAGCATGGAATCATATGTTGATGTGCCGTTAAGCATTTATTATTACAAAGATAATGATTTTTGATAGCTAAATTTATTCTGTTTTGCACTCAATACTCCACAAACTAATTTTTAAATGTAGAGTTTAGTAAAAAAAAATCAATGTTTTGATATAAAAATTCTATCTAATATATTCCACAAGCCTTCTCTCATCATGTTCATACTCCTAAGATTTCAATCTGTGATTATTTTTTTAGATTTGATGTGTTTTTAGGGTTTTATCAAAGTAACCTCAAAATGAAAATCTGATTTTCGGTTATATGAAAAACTAAAAGTTATCCAAAATATTTCAGATTATCGAATCTCTCAATTGCAATTGATAACTGATACCCCAGTACTTGTTTTAAAAATATAAAACTCGGGGAAATACTGTTAAATGTAAAAATATTGAGAAAATTCGCTGAAAAACTATCAAAGTTACCCCATTTTACGGTACTTATATGATGTTATACAGATTTATGGATCACGGTTCTATAGAGAAGTTATTTTCAAAGATTTTCTAGTTAATCCAAGATCTTTCGCGAGTTAAGGCCGTAAGATCAAGAAGCATTATCAATGGACTTCTGTTGCATTACTGATGCGGTACAACATCCTACAGGTCCATGGGAGACAGTTCTGTAGAGTCTTGATTTCCAAGAATGCTTTATGTCTTCCAAGTACTCTTGCGGCTCATGGAAGTTCTTGGAGTACCTAGCAGATGTTTGGCAATTATTTCTCAACAGAACTATGCTCCCTGGACCTTTAGGACGCTATACTGTATCAGTAATGTGACAACAAACCATTGATAACGCTTGTAGATCTTCAGGTTAAACTCGCGGAAGTTCTTGGAAACTTGTTTTGATTGCGCTTATAAATCTTAGGTCTTTACTCATGGAAGTTCTTGGAGGACCTAGAACATCTGTGGAAATTATTTCTATACAGAAAAATGGTTCATGGACCTGTAGCATGTTACAACGTATAAGAAATGTAACAACAATCCATTCATTACGCTTGTAGATCTTAAGGCCTTTACTCGCGGAAGTTCTTGGAGCTCCTAGATCATCTTTGGATTTTTTTTTTCTCTACAGAACTATGCTCCCTGGACCTGTAGGACGCTACACTGTAACAGTAATGTGGCAACACACCATTGATAACGTTTGTAGATCTTAAGGCCTTTACTCGCGGAAGTTCTTGGAGGTCCTAGATTATCATTGGAAATTATTTCTCTACAGAACTAGGCTCCCTGGACCTGTAGGACGCTACAATGTATTAGTATTGTGACAACAAACCATTAATAACGCTTGTAGACATTCAGGTCTTTACTCATGGAAGTTCTTGGAAGACCTAGAACATCTGTGGAAATTATTTCTATACAGAAAAATGGTTCATGGACTTGAAGCATGTTACAACGTATTAGAAATGTAACAACAATCCATTGATTACGCTTGTAGATCTTAAGGCCTTCACTCGCGGAAGTTCTTGGAGGTGCTAGATCATCTGTGGAAATTATTTCTCTGCAGAACTATGCTCCCTGGATCTGTAGGACGCTACACTATATCAGTAATGTTGCAACAAACCATTGATAACGCTTGTAGATCTTAAGGCCTTTACTCGCGGAAGTTCTTGGAGGACCTAGAACATCTATGACAATTAGTTCCTTACAGAAAAATTGTTCTTGGACCTGTAGCATGTAACAACGTATTAGAAATGTAACAACAATTCATTGAGTACGCTTGTAGATCATAAGGCCTTAACTCGCGGAAGTTCAAGGAAGACCTAGTATGTCTTTAGAAATGAATACTCTTCAGTACAACGCTCAATGGACATCTGGGATGTTACAACGCATGTAGCAAGAAATTATTGGCTATGTTTGTGGATCTTCTGGCCTTTACTCGCGGAAGTTCTTGGAGATCAAAATTGGAGGTCATGTTTGAAAATGATTTATTTACAGAACAATGCTCCGTATACCTGTAGGATGTAGAACAGTATCAGCGATGTAACAACAATCAATCGATAACGCTCGTAGATATCAAAGCCTTTACTCGCGAAAGTTCCTGGGTGTCCTGGAACATCTTTCTCTACACCACCTAGCTCCGTGGACCTGTAGAGTGTTGACAGTCTCCTTGATCCTTCGTTTCGTCCGTCCTTATCACCCCAAAATATCCTTTACGATCTTTCTTGGAAACAGTATGCACTCTGCTCCCCATAGCCCATCCCTTGTCCCCTTCCCCACTAACCCCTAGATTCAACCCTTACTACTACCCCCCCCCCCCTTTTCTTATTACTCTCTAAAACAAACCTCGGATATCTGAAGGTGAGGACATTTCAAATATTTTCAGATTTCCCTCAGTTTTTTTTTTACACGGATTCCCGAATTAGCACGGTATTTTTTTACACGGATTCGCGAATTAACACGGTTTTTTGTACACGGATTCGCGAATTAACACGGTTTTTTTACACGGTTTTTTTTTTACACGGGACGTATCCCCCGTGTAAAAAAAGACCTTAGTGTATACGACAATTTGAAAGCCAATTTTTCGAAAGAGGTGATTGTGCAGGAAAAAGTTAAGGGTCACTTCCCCTGGATGAGTTTCGATCTCTGGAAACTACTTGGGATTAAAGAAAACGTTTTGGCAAGATATAAACGATGTCCATTTGATAGTACACAAAGAGAGCTTCTAAAGCACGTTTCAAATATGGTACAAAAGACTAAGGACAAATGTAAGAAAGAGTACTATAGGAACTTATTCTGTTCCACTAACCAGAGACAAAATTGGTCCACCCTAAATAAAATTTTGGGAAGATCGACAGATAGTCAAGCAGAAGTTGAGCTATTGGTAGATGGAAAACGGACTGGTGAAAAAAAATCTGCGGATGTTTTCAATCAGTTCTTCAGCACCATTGAACCCCAGCTTGCCTCAACGATTAACAGTGACAGACAAATCAATAAGTACGATACGCTTACGCAGCTGAATGCCTCAATTTTCTTACGACCTGCTACTGAGCAAGAAATCATCCTTGAGATACGGAAACTGGATACAAACAAATACAGCGGTCCAGACGGTATATCGGGGAGGTTCGCCAAAGATCATCATCAAATCTTCTCGCCTCTCTTGCGAGACGTCTTCAACCAATCGATTTCTACGGGGAATTTTCCTGATTTCCTGAAAATTGCACGCGTGACACCAATTCACAAAGCTGAGTCTAAGAACGACGTTAATAACTACAGACCAATCTCAATATTATCCGTGGTGAGCAAGATATTAGAAAAGATGCTAGCAATCAGGCTTTTGAGTTTCTTGCATAAGCATAAACTTCTCTATAGTCATCAATATGGATTCAGGAAAGGCTCCAGTACTCTTACAGCCACCAGTGAGTTATTAGATGACGTTTATGCTGCTATTGATTCCCGTAATCTCGTTGGAGTACACCATCGACCATGAACTATTGTTGTAGAAATTAGAGTATTATGGGATTAGAGCAATTGCGAATAATCTGATACGTAGCTACCTGTCCAGCAGAAGCCAGTTTGTACACTGAATAATACAAACAGCCCTAAACGACCGTTAACGGTGGGTATTCCACAGGGTAGCAACCTCGGGCCATTATTGTTCCTCCTATACATCAACGATCTTCCGAAGCTAAACTTGCATGGTCGGCCTCGACTATTTGCTGATGATACTTCATTATCGTACAAATGTTCAAACCCAAATGAAATTATTAGACAAATGACAGAAGACTTGGTTAAGCTGCAAGACTACATCAATGAAAATTTGCTCTCGTTAAATTTGTCTAAATCAAAATATATGATTATTCATTCTGCTCGCCGCACCGTTGGATTGCACAGTGATCTAATAGTTGAATCCACAACAATAGAAAAAGTAGAGAGTTTCAAGACCTTGGTCTGGTCATCGATTCAAAACTATATTGGAGCGATCATGTGAATTCACTACAAAAAGACATTAGCTCTATGTGCGGCATATTGTGGAAGGTGGCAAAATTTCTACCCCAAAAAACTTTAATATCAATGTATCATGCCTTCGTTCAGTCTAAATTACAATACCTGGTATCAATATGGGGTGCAGCAGCGAAGTCACGATTAAAGCCATTACAAATCCTCCAGAATCGTTGTTTGAAAGCTGTTTTTAAAAAGCCAAGATTGTACCCATCTGTGGAATTATACAGAGGTAGCCTTTCGTCAATCCTACCAATACCAGCCCTGCGGGTGCTCCAATGTTTGCAGCAAATCCACAACAATTTGTACAATCAGGAAGCCCACCTGTTACGTACGAATGGTGATGCGAACCCCTGAATGCCAGCTGTGTTCACTTCGTGTGTATGTGTCGGGCTTCGGTGGTTTTCTGCTTTGCAATCGGTGCTTATTGATATCTGCTATTCAGTAGACGTAGAAGCTAGCAGCCGTACGGATGCAATGGAAAGGTCTGTGTCGTATTTTAGCAGGAAATGTTTCAATGCACTACCAGCCGAAATAAAATCGAAACAAAATGCAAGCACATTCAAGCGATCCGCAAGAACCCTCATTCGAGCAAGAATCCAGCAATATATAATCTGAAACTAGACTTCGTAGATGTTGGAGTAACTGCTTGGCTTTTCGGCCCTGTGGAAAAACTGGTTTTGTCAGGTAAGGCCTGGTATATGTCTGGCCGAAGCCAGTGATACTACACGCAATGAAAGTCGTAATCTGCTTCCAGAACGTGCACACCGTTAACTAAATCTGGAAACTCCGTTGATGTTACGCCACCGTCAACAGAGATGGTACCGTAGCCATCCTATTTGCTGCCTTCCATCTGAACTGCTCTGTAGACTTCGTCAATCCTGGGGTAACTGCTTGACTTTTCGGCCCTGCTGGATAACTGGTTTTGTCAGGTAAGACCTGGTATATGTCTGGCCGAAGCTAGTGATATTACTCGCCTTAAAAGTTGCCAACTGCTTCCAGAACTGCGCTGCTGTAACGTCAACAGTGATGCCATCGTCGCCATCCTGGCTGCTCTTCATCACCTAGATTGCCATGTATACTCTTGTTGCCGTAACACCACTGCGATTCTGAGCAAACACCTACTGCCATTTGGTTTCTTCATTATGCTTTGTTGTTTTGTTTGTTTTTGTATTTATATTGTTATAATTTAATTTTAGGGTTACTTTTTTTGTACTTTGTCTCAATGAATCATTACGGATTAATCAGTGCACTTCCTTTAAAGAGATCTTTTTCTCACTGGAAGTGTAAAGTTTTTGTAAATGTTTTTGGAAAGAAGGGTAGGTTTTATGCCTGGGTTTTATTTATGGGAGAAGTGATTCGAAAGGAATTCCGCTCCTATCGGCTTTTCCCTGCTCCAAATAAATTAAAACAAAAAAAAACAAAGGGGTGTTTGTTTTCTGCCTGAGTGGACAATATATTTATATTACAAGAAGGACTTGGAACATTAATGGGTTAGACTTACAATTATCATACATACAGTTTATACGAAATTTCTGGACTACACAGGAGAACACTACACTGCTTGACGGTACTCAACGGCTATTTTAAGCATGGAGAGTTAGATGTGGAGCTATTGTTCGACATCTGTTAGGTCTACTGTATCTACTGTGGTATTTGGTCTATCGTTGCGCATTTGTCTTCACTGTGATGATTGGGTTGTCTTGACTGTGTGTAACATACCAGCATACGTGATATTTAGTCCATCTACGTCTGTACGAAAGTTTACCGTGTTTGAAGTGTAGAGTATCGTGTTCTGTGGTATTGGAGTGTTTGTTTACATTCGATCTGTGTTCACTGATTCTCTTTTTGAGATGATTGGTCATCATACCTATGTATACTTTATCGTAATCGGTGCATGGTATACTATAAGTGACGTTAAGCTGTTCTAGGGGTGTAACTGCATCTTTAACAGGCTTGAGAAGTGTTTTTGTGGTTTTTATGTTGTATGTGGCTATTTTACCAGATTGATATCCTCTTTTTAGGGTCTCTGGTATTAGCGATCAAATGTGAGGTTAAGTAACGCAAAATTTTCAACTTTGGAAGCAAAAATAACATATTTCTGGCCAATACATTGCATGAAAGTTAGTAGATTCTGCAATGATTTCACTTTTCTTCCATTTGTAGCATTAGTAATTCAGTCTAGGGTTCGTAATTTACTGTTTTAGAAAAGCACCACCTGCGCAATTTAGCTTTGCGTTTGATGGTCAATAGAACGGCTCAGTATTGGGATATTTGGCATGGATTTGTAAAAGGCTTCGTTTGGTATCAGACTGTTTGGTGCATGCGGAGTGTGCTGCGATACTGGGACGATTGTTGTTGTTTGCGATGATTGTTGTGGTGGGTGGCTATATTGTATGTTGTCACATTCTTGTGATTGTGATTGCTGTGTAGCTCGGTTTATGAGGTTTTCAGTTACGTTAAACTACATGTTCGTTGAATGGAAGGAATGATAATTCAACACAAGTTCCGAAGAGATGGGCTTGGAATACCTCTTCCAACTACTTGAGCTTATCATGTTGTTCATGGGTGGAAATTTGCCCAAAAAACTAAGAAATTCAGAAAAGCGGGTTGTATCAGCAGAGCACGTTGGATATTTAGAGCAATATACGTACTTATAATCCGGAAGAACCACGATGATTTAAAAAGTTACGACGAAGAATTGAACTCCGTGTGTTTTTATTTCGAAGTGCTACGTGCGTTATTGGATCAGCATGAACAATCCAGAATGGGTAATGGGGGTTTGGGTTTTATGAAATTTCAGAATAGAATCGAATGCAAGGATGAAGTGTTCATTCGAAGCATCAGTAGTGTTGACGGAAAAATGATTTTCAATGCCTAGTTGCGCGGAGATACCGTGATTTCGGGTGAAATAGACTGGCATGTTAATTTTGTTTGCCAAAAATGGCGCTTTAAACTTAAAATAATAGGGCGAAAATGGCCATAATGTGGGCTTCGTGGCCGTGCGGTTAGCAGCGTCATTCGTTCCGTGTTGTCCGTTGCCTAATGTTAGTGATTGTTCAGTTTGTGCAACCTCTGGTTGAAGACGCTGTAGTATCTTTTTATTATTTTTTATTTGACTAAAAGGTTATTGAATGATGAGTTAACGAAATGTAATTCTAAAAAATTACATATTTCCTAAATTCAAATTTTTCTCAAACATTGTGTTTAGCGATTGTGAAATACACATTTAAACTTTTATTGGCTTAGTAGTTGCGTCATGAACCGTAACAGCACTGTTATGTTAGTTTTGATCAACTTCTTGATTATTATTATTAATATTTATTAAATTCACTTTACCACTTACGTGGCATTCGTGTCTGATCAACTTCTTGATGCTTTCGGTGCATGGTATACTATAAATGACGTTATTCCGTTCTAGGGGTGTAACTGCCGTTTTTAAAAATTTTGATAACTGCACAGTATAACCTGCTATGATCAGATTTTCTTAAACGAGCATTAGTGTGCAGTTTGTTGAACAAGTTTTGTTAAAAACTATCCTCAAGCGATAATTTTTGAACTTGCAAAAAACGTTGTACGTAACTCGGTGCAGAACTCGATTTTTACAGCACTCGTCGCAATTATCCAGCTCAGCAAGCCTCGTTGGATAGATGTACGACTCGTGCTGTAAAAATCGTCATTCTGCACCTTGTTGCGTAATCTATTATTTCAGAATCGCTCTATCACCTTCCTTTCCTCGACAAAGTTTACCAGCAACCTTTACACTATTTACTACATTGTTTCAAGATAAGCTTAAGCATGGCATGAGAAAAACGAAAAATAGCATGATTTTTACCATGTGACACTCCATACATGCGGAATGTGAGGACGCAACCGATCGCGCCCAAATTTTGCACAGTTATCTGAGATCAAAATATGCATCAAACAGATTTGTTCCGGAAAAATGACCATGTTGACCCAGTCTAGTGCACAACGTAAGACTCTTAATTGCAATGAACAGACGTATCATTCGAAGTTGGGTGGAAGCGAGATTCTCCCAATATATCCCAGCTCCCCAAATACCCGTTTCCCGTGATAACTATTTCCTAGTCCAGGTCCTCGTCAGCCACGATTGCCGCAGGGAATCCACATCAACGGACAGATCCTTCGTTTGCAGGTCAGAAGACAATCCCAAAGGCACACACACACATTCACTCATACGCAAGCTCGAGTTCGAGTGACAGGTGCAAAAATAGTTTATTGAAAGTCCTTTATAACGTTTCGTCGTTCATAAATCATCGATGGCGCAGCTCGAACAATGCACCGTCGGCATCGACACCGGGGAGGACACACCCATCTATATTGCATTGCTGGTGAGGGCCTTCAGCTGGTGAAAGGACACCGTCACGTCGAACAAGAGTTAAGGCTATTTTACGAAAATGTTCATTTCCGGCAGAGGTCACTTGCAGACCAGCTAGCCTGGGGTTTTTGCTTTATCTGCTGCTGATGCTGCTGCTGCACCAGTCAGCAATCGGGTGAACAAAATCGTTCGGAATTGGGAATGTGTTCAGATGTCACATCTATCAGGTTCAGATCTATCCGACGGCCAATTGAGTGAGCAACCCTGGCTGACAATATTTGGTGTGAAAGTGTTTCGATTTTTTGTGCATTCATTTGCAGCCGGAAGCTGATGTCGATTGATAGCTTCAGAGGGCTCGCCATTTAGGATGGGGGATTTGGGATAGCTCGAGTGAAAGAAGCTGAAAGTTTATACCGACATATATATATGAATGCTTATATGTGAATGCTACAGTATCAATTTTCAGAACTTCTTTATTCTATCATTATCATTGCACAATCCCCAAATTAATAGTTGGGTATACGATCAAAACTATTTTCGCTTAAGAATAGAAGATTTAAATCTCTGCATGAGATGTTTTCAGCTCATGATAACTTGATAAAATAACTCAAATGACATGGCGGAAATAATTTCTCATGTAGAACAAATTAGCTGCAATTTCCAGATATGTACAATCTCTCAGTGATGGTAAAAGATGAACTAATGCAAATATCTTTACTACAGGTAGAGCGGATTTTCCTTGACGCAGACGTAGCTTACAAGATGGGTAATAATCGATGGAAGAAAGTTAAGGAGAAGAGAAAGGAACACTTTTAGACAACAAAATCCTTTGAGTGCGGAAAACTGGGGCTTGTGCGCAAGTACTGAGTAGTTCATCAGCATCGCGTATCCTCTAACCCTCGATCCAAGTCTGAACGGAAACGCCGTGAGATCTAAGATGTGGCTCTCCTGACAAATGGAAATGGTGACTGTACTGTACCGGTTTCATTGGACCTCATCGAGACTGACACCCTGAAAGAAGGTCGGTTATTTCCGATACAAGCGCAACGATTCGTGGAAACAGGAGCTTAAGGACCTGATTACTAAAAACACAGGGCAGAGAAAGATGCGAAGCACAATTACCATGTGTTAAGCCACCCTTTCTGGGAACTCTCGGTAGCAATACCAGTGAATACACCTGTACAATTACTTCTGGACTGTGATGCCTCAAACCATACGTGTAAATCTGGTGAAACGAAAGTATTTCATTTTCTTTTATTTAGCATTACATAACAATCGTAATAAAACTGAATCGACAATTCTTCGCCACAACACTTGGTTCGTGGCTGCAGTCCACCATCCTCGGCCGCATCCCACACTTGCTAGATCGTTCTGTACCTGGTCCGCCCACCTTGCACACTGACCTCCAGGTCTTTTTGTACCATCCGGATCTCTTGCGAACACCAGCATTGCAGGGTTGTTTTCCGGCATTCTCACAACATGCCTCGCCCATCGCATCCTTCCAGCTTTGACTACCTTCTGGATATTCGCCAGAGTGCAGCGAACTCGCCAGAAACACCGTTCTCGTGCACAACGCCAAAGATGGTCCGAAGCAGGAACGGTGTAGAGTCCATCATTGATGTGACCCTCTGAAGCCCGGATTTTAACCCTAGCTCAAACTGGAGAGTTGACAACCTGACAAGGATGGCTAACCTCGCGTTTCGATAAGCCGGCATTTGTGGAGCGACTGCTCATGGAGCAGCAGAACACCGACTATCTAGCGACGGTCTAGCCGGAACCCTGAGACGAGCTATGACGCCGCAATGTCGATACGATCCATACCCAGGAAAGGACGCAGACCGGTATAGTATAGTATGATCTAGCGCGCAAGTTTCAAACGAAAAACATGTGCTGCAATGCAATAACCGAGAGTAAACGATGGTTCAGATTCTCATCCTTCTTCCGTTCCCAGCAAAAATGTTTGCTGTACAAGAGTTGAACAAACCCTTCTTAAGCCAACCTTAGCTCAAGAAACTATTAATCAACCAGTTACAGGGGATACTCAAAATAACTGGGGCAGGTAAAATTTTCACTTTTCAAAAAATGTTAAACTCGCTGTAACTTTTTGAAAAGGGCATCAAATATTCTCAAATTTTTACTGTAAGTTCATCAACTAGTTGTGTATTAGTGGTCAAAATTTGGAAGAGATCGGGCTATTCTACACGAAGTTATAAAGGTTCTAGAAAAAGGTATAATTATTCGATGGCCAACTTTGAGCTGTTATATCTCCGGATTCAATGAACCGAATGCAATGAAATTTTGATCATTTATGACTAATATAATGAACTTCGAAAAACAGTTTACTTAATTTAAAATTATTAATAAGAAAAAAAATTATGGCGATTTCATTTATTCTATGTTTTCTTAGTAAATTTATCTATTTTTCTTATGCATCCCATTACTTTTTCAATTTAATGCTGGCTATTTGCTTGCTTTGCTTTGAAACATAAATATATTCAAGTCAATTAGAGAGAATTTAAATGAACTATAATTATTATCTCGAATTCTGAAACGATGATGAAGTTTTGGATAAATTGGTGTTATATTAGAAAAATATTCCAATCGTAATAATTTTCTTTCGTGTAAAGAATTTTAAGTTTAGTCAAAAGTTTTAAATAGCTCATTATATAAGTCATAAGTGATCAAAATTTTATAGCATTCGGTTCATTGAATCCGGAGATATAACAGTTCAAAGTTTTCTATCGGATAATTATACCTTTTTCTAGAACCTTTATAACTTCGTGTAGAATGGCCCGATCTTTTCCAAATTTTGACCACTGATACACAACTAGTTTATGAACTTACAGTAAAGATTTGAGAATATTTGATGCCCTTTTCGAAAAGTTACAGCGAGTTGAACATTTTTTTGAAAAGTGGAAATTTTACCTGTCCCAGTTATTTTGAGTATCCCCTGTATGTTATCTGGGTTGACCGAAACCGCAGCTAATTAAGTTTTACCTTGGTATGAACTTGTACATACAGTATCAACTGCCATTTATTACATTCTGTGCCAAAATCTAGTGTGACAAACTGACGTGCTGAACGAGATACTGGAAGTCAACCAAATATCCCATGTATGTGGGATAAAATTATGGACCACCAGGCTATAATTTGGAATACAGGTATACCTCGATTTAGTGGACCCTCGATTATATAGACCCTCGATTTTATGTACTTCGATTTTATGTACATTTTACCTCGATTTTATGTACATTTTTTTTAATAATAAAATTAAAATTAATAAATATTCAATCAGTTTAATACTTGCAGTTTGTATCATGATGACTTATAATGCAGGGGTTTTTAGCCCTTTTGACTCGTGGAGCACTTTATATCAATAAATTATTTTGTGGAGCACCCATATTAGACCCATATGACAATATGTGTGATAAATTATTTCTAGTGCTGTCATGGCAGAATCAGAGCTAGTTAGTCAAGATTTCAGCGTCCCTACACGAGTACATTTCCAAGGACGAATTCTTGCAGGAATATCTTAAGGAACCGCTTGAGCAATTCCTGAAGGAACTGCTGGAAGAACTTCTGAAAAATCCATGGAACAACTTTTGAAGAAATTCCTGCCGAAATTTCTGAAGTAATTCTAGTAATAATCAAGAAGACTCTAAAGTATCGCTGAAGAAATTTTAGAAGGAATTTAAAAAAAATCTGAAGAAAATTCTAAATACATTTCTGAATGAATTTCTGAAATAAGGAATATTTTTAAAATCCATAGATGGATTTTTTGAGGAAGTTCCGCAAGAAATAACTGGAAACTCCCAGTGGAAAACCTAACAAAACCCTTTGAGAAATTGTTGAAAAAAAAATCCTGGTAAAATCCCCAAACAAAAATTCTAAATATTTTTTGAATTCCTTAATAAATCCATAGAGAAATTCTTAGAGGTATGCTGGGAGGAAATCCTGGAAGAGTTTCTGAGAAAATACATAGAGGAATACTCGGCGGAATTTCTGATGAAATCTCTGTATCAATTTTTGCAGGAATCTCTGCAATAATGTCTTTCAGCCTTTCCATAGCAATCCTCTGTAGAAGTCTGCAAAATCTGTAGGAAAATTTCTTTGAGGATTTCCAAAGACTTTCTTAAGAAATCCTTGGAGCAATTTCGAGAAGAGAAATGTTTTGAAGGAATACCAAAAGGAATGTGAATAAATTTTGGGAATTTCCTTAATAATCTCTTGTAGAGAATTCCTAAAGAAATCCTTGGAGACAGTTCTTTAGAAAGTTTCTAAGGAAATTTTGAAAGAGTTTTGAGCTTTTGATCCTCAATGTATTCGTGAATCACATTCTAAAAAAAAAAATATGGAATATTTTTAAGAAACTTCATGAAAGGTTTTCTAGATGAATGCTTTGACAAAAATCGGAAAATCGGGAAGAATCTCTATTAAAGAAATCCGAAGAAATTCGTAGATAAATTTCTGGAACAATCTATGCAAAATTTTTTGAACCCATTTTTGGAAGCTATCCATGCAAGACTTTCTTAAGGTGTTCTTGGTGAAATTTCTAAATGAAATTCAAAAGTTTATAGGAATCTCTAGAAGACTTTGTGAAAAAAATCTGACTGAATTTCGTAAGGATTCCCTGGATGACTTTTTGAAGTAAAGCTACAAGCAGTTTCCAAAGAAGTCCCTGACAAAATTTCTTTAAAAATCTCTGGAAGATTTTTTTTATCTGTATTAACGAGATTTTTAGCCTTAGGCTAGTTCATCTCGGGACCCACGCTTTACTTCCCTTTCGAAGGAAGAACTCACATTTTGTGAGTTTGTTGGGAGTGGAATTCGATCCCAGGTCCTCGGCGTGATAGTCACGTGTTCTAACCATCCAACCAGGTCCGCTCCACTCTGGAAGATTTAATCAGGAGCTCGTGAAAGATGTTTTAAACGAATCCTAGGATTGATTTCAGCAAGGGTCCATGGAAGATTTATCGAAAAATCTATAGAAGCTCGTTTGAAGTCATCCTTGGAGAAATTTGTAAAGAAATCCATGGAGGAAAATCTGGTGATATTTTTAAAGAAATCATTGGTCGAATTTATAATAAAAACCATGGGAGATTATCTGAAAGAACCCCTGGAAAAAAATGCGAAGGAACTCCCAGGGTAGTTTCTATAGGAATGCCTGGAGAAAATTCCCGAATGGTTCACATTTTTTTAAGAAACCCTGGAGAAATTCCTAGAGAAACCCCTGGAAGTTTTTTTTTGACAAAAACTTAGATTAGAAATAAATCTTTGGAGCAATTTCTAAAGCAAACCCCGGAGAAAGTTTTTGGATAAATCTTTGGGGGATTGTTTGAGAGAATGCTTAAACGAATTTCCGAAAGATTTTTCGGAAAAAAAAACTGAAAAAGTCTCAAAAAAAGTAAAGGAGGAATTTCTACAAAAAATCATACACATCTCTTTCTTAAAATTCTGGAGAAATCCTTAGAAATTGGAAGTTACTGTGGGAATATTTGGTGAAATTCTTGAAAGAATTTCCAAAGTTTCCCAGATCAAATTTTTTAAGGAACTTTTGAAACATTTTCTGAAAAATAGTTTCTGAATGCATAGCTGAATGTTTTATTAAATGAATCTCTGGAGAAATTTTTGAATAAATGTCTAAAGATATTTGTGAAGGAATCTCTGAACGCATTTTGTGTAAGAATCCCTTTACAGATTCCTCTATAGAGGAATTTCTACTCATATTCATGGATATTTTTTTGGAAAAAAGTGGAAGAATTTCAGAAGTAAATCATGAAAGATGGTTTGGAAGAATTCTTTGTGAAATTTATAGAATAGAAGGAATTTTTAAACAAATCTATGAAGAACGTATTCATGAAAGATTTTTTGAAAGAATCCTTGAAGGATTTTTTGGCGGAATACTTGGACAAGGTTCCGCAAATAAAAATAGAATAGAAGAATTTCTGAAAAAAACATCTGGTAGATTTTCTAATGAAAGCTCCAATAGATTCTCGTACAAATGCCTAGAGCAGTTTATGAATAAATAACTAAAGGAATTTCTGAAACAATCCCTTGTGAATTTGTTGAACAATCTATGATATGATTTGTGAAAAATCATGGAGGAATTGGTGAAGCAAATCTTGCCAAATTTCGTTAAATAATTCTTTATGACTCTTCTGGAGGAACACATGGAAGATTTTCTGAAATATTCTGTAACATGATTTGATGTGGAATGTTTTATTCGGAGACCGTCGTAATAAAGTTGAAAATTCTGGGTTCACTTAAATTAATGTAACACCCCATAATTGCAACAAAAGGCGACCGAGCATATAGCGGCACAAACCTACACTACTCGTACAGAAAGATCGTTCGGCAAATACAGCACAACCAGTAATCACGCTCTATCAGGTGCTTGTCATTGTCACGAATCTCTAAATTTCCGAATGAACCCTTTGAGGAAGTTCAGATGGGAGGAATTTAGAAACTTTTTCAATTTTTTTGGGACATTTATGCAAATAACGCAATTGTGTATGTCCATTGCTCAAAATATTGGCTTTTGAATCAACCTTACATGATTTTGTACACTAAAGATTTCGATCGTAACAAAAAAGCGAGATAGTGGATTATTCGTTATTACTAATACATATATGCCAAAATTTCCAAGCCTATTATCGAAAACTCAATTTTCATGCAATTTTTGTATGTTTTGGTACATTTTGGTATAAAATTTACATAAAAATAAAACAAAAAAATTTTGCTTCGATTTTATGTAAAATTCGATTTTATAGACATTTCAAAAATTGAAATGTCCACTAAATCGAGGTATACCTGTATATTTTATTTTTGCTTTCTCAATAAATAAGTCGAAATATCAGTCAGTACATAAACTATCTGCAAATGCTTTACTTTGAATGCAATATTATGTCAGAAAACGATTGAAAAGTTCAAAAACGGATTTTGCTTACACACTTCTGAGTAGTGTTTTTTTGAGAGTATACCCCGCTATAGTGTCAAAATTCTCTGGGCGAGTGAACTCAAAATTCATCGCTGCGCTAGTCTATTATAGCTTATCCACTTATCCGCGAGCGGTAATGGAGGCGGTGGGCATATTCAATCGGTTCGGATTTTGATGTTTCTTGGGGGAAAGTCTAAACAGTTTCATTCTCCTTCTCACCCCTACATCCACCGTTTGGTGGCGCGAACCGATTGCGATCCCCAAGAAACGTCAAAACTCAAATCGGTTATTTGTGCCCGCCGCCGCCATTACCGCTCGCGGAAAGTGGATGTAGCTTGTTCTACACTCAGCGAAAAAAAAAACTAGCGAAATTCATCGAAATACCTTATGAAAATTTGCTATAACTATTTCTTATGGATGACATAAGAATAACTTATGAAAACTGATCGTGCTTGCTATGACAAATCTCATAAGATAGACTTATGAAAAGAACAAAAAATCTTAAAATAATGCAGACTGGATTCGATCCATGAACGTCTGGATCCACACGGCTACTGACGCTTGAGAATATCATGTTGCTGAATATGAATAAAAGTCAAGCTGTGAGATGATTTTACGTCATAGAGTGACCTTATGAAATTCATCCGAATCATTATGAATTATTTAAAGGCCGTTTCATAAGTTGGGCCTTATGGAAATCTTAAGGTTATTTGGCTGAGTGTAATAACAGCTGTGGCAGGCTAAATGGGTCCTAAAATCAGAACCATTCAATAAGGCAATCCATGAGACAGATGCGATCAGCTGATTTTCTTTGTTTACCATGTATTTTTGACATTCGTCGTTCGGGGTGACAGCTGAACACAAAGGAATTTGTTAAGCACCGAGAACACTCGACGAAAATTTGGTAAGCTGCACGTACACTGTGTTTACAATTTTAGCTGTCACCCCCATCGCGATATGTCGTCATGGATTGCCTTATTGCGTATTATGTTCTTGAGCAAATTGTAAAAAAGTATGCGAGTTTAACGCCTTAATGTATGTAGCTTTTCTTGACGTGTTAAATTTGGTAGCACAAGTTACCGTTCTACACATAATTATCATACAAAGGGTTCCCAGAAAACCTGGGGTAATTATGTTACGGTAGCTTCACCGGTTGAGAAGATAACAGATTAAAAGTGCTAACGATTATTGCTAAATAGCATATCAAAATATGCTCAACGACACGACGAATTCCAGTTAGTCCAATGTTCCCCCGTCACAGCTACTTAATGGATGATGTCCGTGTATATTAGGCACTAATGCAGCATTCAGCATAGCGGATTGATTATTAAATATTCTGATTTCCCCTCCGATCACTTCAGTGTAACATTTTTCCAGCACATACACAGACATCTGCTTGTCCGATAAGCCCTCAACGGTACGAGTTTTCCTACCCGTCTTGATGAAAGTAAAAGCTCTCCGTTCATCATCAAGGGAAAATGTCCTTGTTTCGTGGAGACACCTGTTTTGTTTGCTGTAGTTTTCCACAACATTCATGATCCTGGTTTCGAAGGTTCCAAAAGACTCTTTGATGCGATTTAAATGACTTTCTTGATCATCGATGGATATGCTAAGTACTTCGAGCGAGTTATTGGTAGCCGGTTAACCCGGCAATGCAGTCTCGTACCAGTTCCGTAAGAACTCCTTGCATGCATATTTACGGAAGAAACGAACAATATTCAAGAATTCTTTGAAATTCTCAAAGAAGAATTAACACGCCTTTTCAAGGTGCATTGTTGTGGGAGCTGTCTGAACTCGTCCCACATCGTTTGTTTTGAACTACGTGTAAGTAGCAATTGAACAGAAGGACGTGCTCTTCGAACACCTACCAAGTGGCATTTTTCTTGGCCATTTCCCCATCACTGATATTCAATGTACTCTAATTGGCATCCATATGGGGTCGTACACAAATTACGTCACGCCCTTAGGGGAGAGGGGGGTTTTGCACAACGTGACGACCCTTACAAAAAATATTGAGGTCCCATACAAAAAGTGTGACATAGGGGGGAGGGGAGGTTGAAAAAGGTCGATTTTTGCGTGACATAATCTGTGTACCACCCTATCTAGCTTCATGCATTGATCGAATGCGGCGAACACGAAGGCGTAATCCGTTTGTTTTTGTTTTGTGATGGTGACGAACACCACGTGATGTGCGTATGTATGAATTGTTGAGAAAAACTTCTTGCTAGAGTATACTACCCGGAAGCAGCCGCTGTCTGCGTCGATATCATGACCAATAACGAATGCAATGTTTCAAACAATTGCCCTTACATGAGGTTTTCAGTTAAAACTTATTTGAACCAAATCCTCGAAATTGATCATGCATTAGTAAAAACCTATGGAACTCCAGCTGCTTGAGAGTTATACATATACCGTGATTTCGGGAGAAATTGATCAGTGGGGTGAAATTGATCGACGAGAGGTCCATTTTTATTTGTTAAAAATAACGTTTTAATCTTAAAACAATTTGTAGGAAATGGCCATCACCTTGCACAAAGGTTATTGAATGATGAGATTACATGTTTTACAGCCAATTAGTTACATATTTCGGTATTAAATTCAATGTTTTCCGAAACTGCGTGTTAGGCGATCTCCATAGACACTTCCAAACTTTTGTTACCGTAGTTGTATCGCACATGTAATGTATATTCGAATTAATGTTTATAGCTGCCAAATATTCGCTAAACACGATTCCGTCATCACTTGTTCTATAAATATTGCTATTTATGCATATAATTGCATTTTTTCGGAAGTACAATATTGATACACATAATTAGCGAGAAAATTGTATACTTTTAGGCGTTTTCTTTAGATTTATTTAACTTTAAACTTAAATAATTAAAAATTTACTAAACTTGTAACAGTTATGCATAGCTTTTCGCATTCTGGGGTGGTTAATTCAGTTGGAAAAATAATTTTCAGCACTTACAAAGGCATTTCACTGACTGATCAATTTCACCCCGAAAGTAAAATTTTTGATTTTTTATTTAAAATGATATTTATTATAATACAATGATTTGCTGTAAAAGTTTCCACCTCGTTAACTGATGAAACCCATGGTCGTACTTGTTTTAAAGCATTGAATTTAACCATATCGACAAACATTCAAAACTTAGACGCAAAAAACTGCGAAAAGTGATCAATTTCACCCGAAATCACGGTACTAAAAGTTCTTTGTTGAAACATCCAAAATCCGATAAGTATCTACATATACAATTTATTAAAAGTAGGCTTCAAATTACACATTGCCTACCTTAAGGCGTTATTCGCGGTTTAGAGGACTTTAATTCTTAAATAGTTAAAAAAAACTACATAATTTGTTAAATTTTGGACAACATATTTCAAAACAGAGACCCCAGTAGTAAATGAAAGTATTTTCAAAACAAACGAACAATACTTTCTAGGTTTAATCACCGCATGACTTTATGATAATTGAATTTTATTGGCTTTTCTCGGTGAACTTAATACTGTGCCATTAAAATTCAATTATCAGAAACGAGCAATCATCACACTGACATAATCAAAGTGAACCAAAATCGGCAAAATTAACAATTAGAATAAAAAGCCTATTTTAACATGTTTCAATGTTTCACTATACTTTTTTGAGTACTCAAAGGGCCAGTACTTGTCTTGAAAACATAAAAGATGAAACGTTTGCTTGAACAAAAGAATTATTCAAGAAAGATCGAAAATGTTGCTCAATGTTACCCTGGATTACGGTACCTATACTTCTTCAATTCTTTATATCGGCACCAACATTTCAAAAGGGCGTAACTGCATTTGGAAGTAATACCTTCTTTCAAAGCTGTAGGTCGTACTGCCTCCCTGACACTCAAACCACCGTGGTTGTCGGAAAGAGGAGAGTTTTTCCCATCTGGTACACTCATTGCACAATTATGGGTCACTCAAGGAACAACCATTTCATAATATGAATCGTTTTTCATACAAAAATAACACTTTCATTTTTTTTTATTTTATATTCTCATCATTGAAACCCCTTTTTATTGTTTTAAATAAAAATCTGCTTGTAAAATTCACTTTAGGCGGTGAAAATTACTAAAATGTTGGTGAATAATGAAAACCACAATAATGGGTCAAAATTGGCTGTGTAACAATTATGGGTCAATTTGTTGCCTATTATGGGTCACTTAAGAAAAATCGGCTCAAAAATAATGTTTTGTCTATTTTTTTAATGAATGATCACTTATTCTCGATAGATCAACTATAGTAGAATCTAAAACTGGTCTCAAACCTCTTAACGAAGCGTGTTTTCACGATTTGGAATCAATTTTTCAAAATTGGGTCAAAATCTCCAACACAACCACCGATAAACGCCTAAAAGTATGCAATGCCCGTGTACGCAGAACTGTCAATATTATGCTGCACAAAAAGTGACCCATAATTGTGTGATTTTCGGTGTTCCTTGGCACAATAATGAGTCACTTAAATTTTGCCAGAAATAAGCTTTAATTGGCTGCAGTCACATGAATTTCTACATTTAGAACGTTAATTATACCTTTGTTCTGGTGACGATACCATTTCGCACATGAAAATCACTGAAGCTCGCTTTTACAGAGCTTACGAAAACAGCGCACGCACTGTCCGATATTCACAATCGAAGCGTTACTTTGACAGCTTATTTTGCGCCGAACAAAAAAATAATGAAAATATGTATTTTTTGATGTATAAGCCCATGTGCGATACGTATAGTGACACAAAACAAATCAACTTATGTGCGAAAAATAATAATAGCTAACAAAAGCTTGCAATTAATTAGTATTTATCTATTAAAGTGGAAAGTGACTAATAATTGTGTGTGACCCATAATTGTGCAATGAGTGTACTTGTTATTAGAGACTGTATATATAGAGACACGCAAAGACAACTTCTTTTGAGTGTTGTTCTTCTTCTTCGCCCGACTTTGTTTTCACAATTTTGCTGGCGTGCTCGATAGGTAGCCGATTTGACAGTTCGATAGGTAGATTTGGTTTCACAATTTGCGGGACTGTGTTATAAACAGACTGTACTTGTTATGAAAAACATGGAAATCATAACACATGATCCACAGCTTTAAAAGAAGATGATGATTCCAAAAGCAGTTACGCCCTTTTGAAATGTTGGTGTCGATATGAAGTTTGGTGATAAATTTCAGCTATCAATGCCTTCACACAAGAAGACGAATGGTAGTCATTTGCTGGGAACATTTGGTCTACAAGCTCATATTGTTTTTTTGTTGATAGATGAGCGTTGCACAAATGAATGAAGCAAATTTTGCCAATTTGTGTTTTACGCTCATGACTTGGTGCGTGACCTAACTCGAAAGATTTTTTTAATGTATTCAATTAACACCTATGTGCCTGTGCCTCATTTTGCACCGTATTTCAAAACTTTAAAAATCTGATTCTCAGCCGTTTCTCAACGAAAATTTGTGAAATTTTGACAGTTGATCACAAAATCCTTTTAGTTTATGGAACCGGTATCATGGTTCCGATTTTTTCCGTTGTTCCGGATTTATGGCCGTGGGTACTGGGGTAACCTCCTTATCAGATAGAGGTGCAACCTATAATACGCCTTCGAAAACTAGCTTGCGGCATTCCAAACTTCATGATTATGCAAAACAAGAGTATTGGAGCATATTTCTAGAGATGCTGAATACACTGGCCACTTCTCCGGATGTTCCGGAAACCTGGTGCCCTCAAGGAAGTGGCCACTTTCTGACCGGTTCTGAAACCTAGCTTGCGACATATCAAACTTCATGATTTTGCAAAACAAGACAATTGGTACATGTTTTGAGAGATTTCGGATACACTGGCCACATCTCCGGATGTTCCGGAAACCTGGTGTCCCCAGGGAAGTGGCCACTTTCTAACCAGTTCTGAACCTTAGCTTGCGACACATCAAACTTCATGATTTTGCAAAACAAGACTATTGGTACATGTTTTGAGAGATTTTGGATACACTGGCCACATCTCCGAATGTTCCGGAAACCTGGTGCCCCCAGGGAAGTGGCCACTTTCTGACCAGTTTTGAACCCTAACTTGCCACATATCAAACTTCATGATTTTGCAAAACAAGACTATTGGTACATGTTTTGAGAGATTTCGGATACACTGGTCACATCTCCGGATGTTCCGGAAGCCTGGTGTCCCCAGGGTAGTGGCCACTTTCTAACCAGTTCTGAACCTTAGCTTGCGACATATCAAACTTCATGATTTTGCAAAACAAGACTATTGGTACATGTTTTGAGAGATTTCGGATACACTGGTCACATCTCCGGATGTTCCGGAAGCCTGGTTTCCCCAGGGAAGTGGCCACTTTCTGACCGGTTCTGAACCCTAGCTTGCGACATATCAAACTTCATGATTTTGCAAAACAGGACTATTGGTACATGTTTTGAGAGATTTCGGATACACTGGTCACATCTCCGGATGTTCCGGAAGCCTGGTTTCCCCAGGGAAGTGGCCACTTTCTGACCAGTTCTGAACCCTAGCTTGCGACATATCAAACTTCATGATTTTGCAAAACAAGACTATTGGTACATGTTTTGAGAGATTTCGGATACACTGGTCACATCTCCGGATGTTCCGGAAGCCTGGTTTCCCCAGGGAAGTGGCCACTTTCTAACCAGTTCTGAAGCCTAGCTTGCGACATATCAAACTTCATGATTTTGCAAAACAATACTATTGGTACATGTTTTCAGAGATTTATGATACACTGGCCACGTCTCCGGAAACCTGGTGTCCCCAAAGAAATGGCCACTTTCTGATCTGTTCTGAAACCTAGCTTGCGACATATCAAACTTCATGATTTTGTAAAAAAAGACTAATGGATCGCGTTTGTATAGATTTTAGATACCCTAGATGAACTGGTCACTTACCTGAAAATAGTTTATTGCAAGCATCTGTGGCTTACATCGAAATAGTTTTCTCTTCTATTCAAATGCCTTTCGCATACTGGACGATTGCAATGGAGGCAACTGATCATAGTTTTCACGTCACGGTGTCGTGGACAGTATCCACATCTTCTGATTTTTTTTGACACGAATTTCAGCTCCGGAAAATCTGGCTGTTTGTTCAAACAATCCGGACACGCGTACAATTTAACATTTCGATAATGTGATGAACAAACAGCCGAGGTGGGGGGAGGGGGGGGGGGGGGTTTCGGGTAAATATTATGGTCCATACAATTTTTTTTTTGTATGAATGAAAAAGCACGCGGGGGGGGGGATAGGTGGGTATTTCGGAATATCCCAAAAAATGACCACGTGATTTATGATCTTATTCCTGGAAGCTATACATGTAAACGGCGGACAGACAGATATTCCCTGGCAATATTTTTCAACATTCTCGATATCTGCGCTCACAATTCCTACATCACATTCTTTTTTGCGCTTTCAAGCAGGGCTTTCGAAGGAGTTTGCCGTAAATCACGTTGGAACAAGACAACAGGACAGCATCGTATATAATGATGTAAAAAAAAACAAAAGGTGTGATTCTAATAACGATCTAAAGGAGTGTCTTTTATGTAAGTCGGCTGTTTGTTCATCATATTGTCGAAATGTTAAATTGTACGCATGTTCGGATTGTATGAACGAACAGTCAGATATTTGGGAACTGAAATACATATCGAAAAATATCAGAAGATGTTGGTACTGTTCACGGCACCGTGACGTGAAAATAATGATCAGTTGCCTCTATTGTAATCGTCCAGTATGCGAAAGGCATTCTAATAAAAGAGAAAACTATGTAAAAACTCCCTGGGGCACCAGCTTTCCGGAACAACCGGAGAAGTGGCCGGTGCATTAGAAATCTCTAGAAACATGGTCTCTCTTGTTTCGCAAAATCATGAAGTTTGATATGTGGCAAGCTAGATTTCAGAACCGGTCAGAAAGTGGCCACTTCCCTGGGGACACCAGGTTTCCGGAACATCCGGAGATGTGACCAGTGTATTCGAAATCTCTCAAAACATGTACCAATAGTCTTGTTTTGCAAAATCATGAAGTTTGATATGTCGCAAGCTAGGCTTCAGAACCGGTCAGAAAGTGGCCACTTCCCTGGGGGCACCAAGTTCCCGGAACATCTGGAGATGTGGCCAGTGTATCCGAAATCTATCAAAACATGTAGCAATAGTCTTGTTTTGCAAAATCATGAAGTTTGATATGTCGCAAGCTAGGTTTCAGAATCGGTCAGAAAGTGGCCACTTCCCTGAGGGCACTAGGTTTCCGGAACATCCGGAGATGTGACCAGTGTATCCGAAATCTCTCAAAACATGTACCAATTGTCTTGTTTTGCAAAATCATGAAGTTTGATATGTCGCAAGCTAGGTTTCAGAACCGGTCAGAAAGTGGCCACTTCCCTGGGGGCACCAAGTTCCCAGAACATCCGGAGATGTGGCCAGTGTATCCGAAATCTCTCAAAACATGTACCAATTGTCTTGTTTTGCAAAATCATGAAGTTTGATATGTCGCAAGCTAGGTTTCAGAACCGGTCAGAAAGTGGCCACTTCCTTGAGGGCACCAGGTTTCCGGAACATCCGGAGAAGTGGCCAGTGTATTCAGCATCTCTAGAAATATGCTCCAATACTCTTGTTTTGCAAAATCATGAAGTTTGGAATGCCGCAAGCTAGTTTTCGAAGGCGTATTATAGGTTGCACCTCTATCTGATAAGGAGGTTACCCCAGTACCCACGGCCATAAATCCGGAACAACGGAAAAAATCGGAACCATGATACCGGTTCCATAAACTAGAAGGATTTTGTGATCAACTGTCAAAATTTCATAAATTTTCGTTGAGAAACGGCTGCGAATCAGATTTTTAAAGTTTTGAAATTGGGTGCAAAATGAGGCACAGGCACATAGGTGTTAACGACATGTTATGGAACGCCATACAAAGAGCATGCCAATTTCCCTTGGCATTATCGCTAGCAACTCATCTGAAAGGAAGACCATTGTTAGGATAACGTTTTAAATGCAAAGACAGAAAACAACACAGGCCGTTTTGTAGTGTTATTGCTTTCAAATCTGAAGAAATATGATAATACACTGGTATTGTTACTTGCTTATGATCTAAGTCACTTAAGGTGTGTTTCACTCGAACAACAAGCAATAGGGTATTCATGTATTTTGGACAAGCTGAGGACAACGTTGGAAAAATCGTCCCCTAGCTTCCTTAGAAAGCAATTGATTATTTTGCTAAGTTACTATTACGCTTATAATATGATTGTTCTTTGCGTTCCTGGTGACGAACACCTTAACGAAAGCATTTTAAGCTGAGAAAATCACAATTTCCAATCGCCTGTTAGAATTGAATTTTGGACACCGAATATATGTTTTGGACACCCTCAGGTATATATCATTTGGACAGGGCAATTAATCTCATCGTTTAGCCATGAATACTGCTAAATCGTGGAAGTAGCATACATAAACAAATATTTTTTGACGTTGAATAACGTCCTTCGGCAACATATAGGGGTGTAACTTCAGAAAACCGAAAATTTGAGCATGTAACGAAAAGTGGTTAGATTTTGACCGCTAATAACTCTGCCATTTCTTGATGGATTTTCAAAATTTTTGCATGAATTGATCACAAATTTATCTACGCATCGAATCTATCTAAGGTTACTATTGATTTTCAACAACAAACTATTGAAAATTTGAGAAAAGTGAACCCATGTTTTATCCAACCAATCACGTTCAAGCACAGTTTTGGACGTTTCCGTCGAGCGCCTGGCAGTATAAAAGCTATTTCTTCTTCCCCTCTTCCTTCATTCTTCATCAACACCTCGAGGGGAACGCATCAGCAGAGAGCTGTGCAGTTTGCTCCGTTTGCGTTTTCATTTAGTGTTCTTCGGCAAGCCGAGCGCGGTGGTCGGTGGTCTTCGCGAGCGGCAGCTCGTTTACCGGATCAGAGACGGAGGAGCACAGCTCGGTTTGCATTTTCGCTCAGCATTCTCTTCTCACAGCACATTCTCACGCTGTCGACCGCGCTAGACGGACGGACGCACCGGCGACAACCGAGCAGCAGCGGCGGTGGTGGAATAATTTATCATTTCCCCAGTTCGGAAGCGGATGGGCGCCGACGACATGGAAGCAACGCGGTTTGGTTTTGTGAAATCAAAATTAAACAGCCCTTATTAGGGCTACAATTCTAAATTCCACGTAAGAGTTGATTCGAATTCCTGCAAACATTTTGAAACCTACTTCGAGAGCACCGCCAGCAACCTAGAAGCAGCCGTGGCTCATTCGCATTTTCCCAGTGCGGTAGCGGATGGGCATGGCAACAACTGGAGATATTTTAACCGCTTGATGTAGAATCTTTTCTAAATTCAAGATACGGTAACAAAAGCCTAAACTTATGCGCGCATCATAAATCTGCTTGAAATTTCTACAACTTTGAAAAATGGCAGGTTCGCTGGAAAATGAAAATGTTAACCACCAGCGTTGCCAAATTTCATTAGGAATTTTAGAATTTCAAATATCTGTAATCTTTAGAAATTGTCATTCCTTACTAAACGTTATAATATTGGTTAATTCTAAGCCTACATACTGATTTGGAAATGGCTAATAATAATCATTTAAGTATATTTTAATACTCCGCTATAATAAATTATCGTTGAATTTACTCCCCTCACATTTAACCAATCACGTTCGAGAGGGGAAGCCAGGCCATTGTGCCGTATAAAAGCAAACTGCTTCTTCTCATCTTCCATTATCATCAGTTTCGCGTTAACTTTCAACGTGTTTGGACGTGTTTATCGAGTGCGAAATCCCAAGTGATTTTCTCAAGCGTGCCGAATTAGCGTCGCATATAAGGAAAAAGGACCTTTTACCGTAGTTTTTGAGTGTTTTCGTGTGTTTTTACTAACACGCGGCAGTGTCTAAAGGAGTAGACATCTGTGTTGTGAGTGGGAGGATTTAATTCAGACATTTTTCGTCGGTCGAACTCAACGAATACAGTGATTAGTGGCAAGTGCAGGGTTGTTACGAGAAGGGTGGAAAAAAATCCGCGCCAAACCCGCGCGAGCCAAATTTGAATCCGCGCCAGATCCGCGCGATTCTAGAATTAAATTTGCGGCAAATCCGCGAGAGTGTGAAGATAAATTTGTGTTTTTTTTACTTTACGTTATTGAAGAAATCCATTAAACTGGAATGGACTAGTTGAGTGCTTGATGAAGAATGAACTTTTGATTTGTAAATGAACGCAACTCATCTCGATTAATGTAAGCTTTCTGCTTGAAATTGAAGACATTTCTGCAAAACTCCCGATTTTTTTTTTGCTAAAAACATCTTAAATATATTTTAACCAATTTTTGATAAGAATTCGTTAGACAAAATCTCAGGGGAAACATGCCCAGAACTAGGTACTGGATTCGTGGGAAAAATATAAAAAAACTGGAGAAATTTAAAAGGGAACTGAAATAAATAAACATATTTCTGTAAAAAATAAATAAATGAAATAAACAGAACGTGGAGACTTTCTTTAAGTATTTCTGAATATTTTTGGAAACAGTGCCCGGATACAAATTTTTTAGAAGAATTTTTAAAAACAATTAGAGAATTTGAATTTGAGAGTATCCTCATAAAGAATTCTTATAAGATCACTTCGATTTTTTTAGTAATGCCTTAGCAATTCTTGAATGAATCTTCAGTGAGGAATTTTCCCAGGAGAACACCTGGAAAACATCCCTTACAATGAGTAATCACTGGGAAAATCCTAGAATGACAATGTTGAAAATTTGAAAAGTTCACTTGCTGGAGTCCACTGAAATTCTTACAGGGTTTTCCTGGATTTATTGGGAGTTTCTCTAACAATTTCTGCACTGCCCATAACTGCATAACAGTCACATTCGACAAAAGTAGGCATGGGAGAACATGGAGCTCAAAGTTTGCAACTTGCGTTAGTATGGCAAGGATTAAAATTTCAAAAATTTCCCAAGAAATCAAAATTAATCTTTTTGTAATGAAATCTTCTACAGCTCTTCGAATAGTTGTAAAAATAATTAGACCAAATTATGATTGGCGGTCCGCTACGAGGCCAGTGTGTATTCCCAGTGTGACTGTTATGCGGTTACATTCGTGAATATTTGATAATGAGACAAAACGACTTGGTATTTATTTCATACTAGCTGAATTGCCCGGCTTTGCTCGGGTTTATTAATTGAGGGGGACTGGAGCAAATGCGAAGTCCCATATAGCCGAATGGGTATACATGCCGGTGTTCCGCAAGATCATGCTGAAAATAAAGCGATTCCAGGTGACATAAAAGCCATATTAAAATACTGCCAAAAATCCAGAATTACGAAGCACTAAACATTAAATCTACTGTTTATGAAACGAATGCCTCCTAAAGGTAAAGTGTCGCTAATAAAAAATAATAATAATAATTAAATCTACTGATACGTTTCTACGGCATAGAGTGCCATTGTGTTTTCCACACAATCTACAAAAAACAGTATCTATCTTAAAAAGAAAAACATTAAGCTGAAGAGAGGTAAGTCAAGTTCTATTCCATAACTGGAATTTTATTTTGGTTTCTCATCTTTGTCACATGGCATTTGCTAGGTTTATTAGTTTCATATATTTCAATGTAAATGATGATTCTTCATGTTTTGCTCTGTCAAAATAAATTAAAGCTAAATCATGTGCTTGCAACCATTTTTCAACTGCACTTTGAGAAAATGTTAAAGGTTCATGTAGATCTCAGGTTCAATAGATAAATGTTACGAAAACAAAACATGAACGTTTCAAATAAGTTTTCGTAGCGTGCTCTATGACCTATCGAATTGCGGAGCCGTGGTTTTAAATCTCAATCAGTGGAAATATATTTGCGTTACAACGTGTAAACGTATGCTGTCCGACTCGCTTACGCTCGTCGGACTTAAAAATGGGATAACACCTCTTTTCGCATTCTACCGGGCAAATGCTCAAATCTGCTGTTCGCCTAGAAGTGAATCGACGCAAACACGGCGCTTCGGACTTTCGGAACATCGGCGACTTTCTGCCGCCGATGTTCCTTAGTCCTCCATACAGTTGCAACGCAAAAAATTGCCAGAAGTAGTTTCATATTTTATGGTAAACGAATGTTTTGCGGTTCGCTATCTTGATCTTCAAAATAGCGTACGATATCGATTTTAGACTTACATTCATCAAGCCCGATCGATTGATACCCATATTGCATGGTATCATAGCACAAACCATCATTCCATGGCCGCCATCTTAGATTATGGTCCGTCATCTAGGATTTCAAATTGGCGTAAAATATCTATTTTTAACATCTTCTCGTCAAGCCTGATCAATAGATACACATATTGCATGGTATCATAGCTCAAACCACTATTCCATGGCAGCAATATTGGATTATGGTTCGCCATCTTGAATTTATAGTTCGCCATCTTGAATTTCAAAATGGCGTCATATACCGATTTTTGATTTCTACCATCAAGCCCGATCGATGGATACCCATACTGCATGGTATAATATCTCAAACCACCATTCCATGGCCGCCATATTGGATTATGGTCCGCCATCTTGGATTTATAGTCCGCCATATAGGATTTCTAAATGGCGTCGGATATTGATTTTTGACTTCTACTTATAAGCCCGATCGATAGAAACCCATATTGCATCGTATCATAGCTTAAACCACCATTCCATGGCCGCCATCTTGGATTATAGTCCGCCATATTGGATTCCAAACTGGCGTCAAATATCTATTTTTGACTTCTACTCATGAAGCCCGATGGATAGATACTCATATTGCATAGTATCGTAGCTCAATCCACCATTCCATGGCCGCCATCTTGGATTATAGTCCGCCATCTTGGGTTTCATAATGGCGTCAAATATCTTTTTTTGACTTCTATTCATCAAGCCCGATCGATAGATACCCATATTGCATGGTATCATAGCTCTAATCACCATTCCATGGCCGCCATATTGGATTATGATCCGCCATCTTGGATTCCAAAATGGCGTCAAACATCTATTTTTGACTTCTACTCGTCAAGCCCGATTGATAGATACCCATGTTGCATGGTCAATACCACCCAAACAACCATTCCATGGCCGCCATCTTTGATTATAGTCCGCCATATTGGATTCCAAACTGGCGTCAAATATATATTTTTGACTTCTACTCATGAAGCCCGATCGATAGATACCCATATTGCATGGTATAATTGCTCAAACCACCATTCCATGGCTGCCATCTTGGATTAAGGTCCGCCATCTTGGATTCCAAAATAGCGTCAAATATCTATTTTTGACTTCTACTCGTCAAGCCCGATTGATAGATACCCATATTGCATGGTATCATAGCTCAAACCACCATTCCATGGCCGCCATCTTGGATTATGGTCCGCCATCTTGACTTCTACTCGTCAAGCCCGATTGATAGATACCCATATTGCATGGTATCATAGCTCATACCACCATTCCATGGCCGCCATCTTGGAATACGGTCCGCCATCTTGGATTCCAAAATGGCGTCAAAAATCTATTTTTGACTTCTATTCGTCAAGCCCGATTGATAGATACCCATATTGCATGGTATCATAGCTCAAACCACCATTCCATGGCCGCCATATTGGATTATGGTCCGCCATCTTGGATTCCAAAATAGCGTCATATATCTATTTTTGACTTCTATTCGTCAAGCCCGATTGATAGATACTTATATTGCATGGTATCATAGCTCAAACCACCATTCCATGGCCGCCATCTTGGATTATGGTCCGCCATCTTGACTTCTACTCGTCAAGCCCGATTGATAGATACCCATATTGCATGGTATCCTAGCTCAAACCACCATTCCATGGCCGCCATCTTGGATTATGGTCCGTCATCTTGACTTCTACTCGTCAAGCCCGATTGATAGATACTCATATTGCATGGTATAATAGCTCAAACCACCATTCCATGGTCGCCATCTTGGATTACGGTCCGCCATCTTGGATTCCAAAATGGCGTCAAATATCTATTTTTGACTTCTACTCGTCAAGCCCGATTGATAGATACCCATATTGCATGGTATCATAGCTCAAACCACCATTCCATGGCTGCCATCTTGAATTACGGTCCGCCATCTTGGATTCCAAAATGGCGTCAAATAACTATTTTTGACTTCTACTCGTCAAGCCCGATTGATAGATACCCATATTGCATGGTATCATAGCTCAAACCACCAATCCATGGCCGCCATCTTGGATTATGGTCCGCCATATTGCATTCCAAAATGGCGTCAAATATCTATTTTTGACTTCTACTCGTCAAGCCCGATTGATAGATACCCATGTTGTATGGTATCATAGCTCAAACCACCATTCCATGGCCGCCATCTTGGATTATGGTCCGCCATCTTGACTTCTACTTGTCAAGTCCGATTGATAGATACTCATATTGCATGGTACCATAGCTCAAACCGCCATTCCATGGCCGCCATCTTGGTTTATGGTCCGCCATCTTGACTTCTACTCGTCAAGCCCGATTGATAGATACTCATATTGCATGGTACCATAGCTCAAACCGCCATTCCATGGCTGCCATCTTGAATTACGGTCCGCCATCTTGGATTCCAAAATGGCGTCATATATCTATTTTTGACTTCTACTCGTCAAGCCCGATTGATAGATACCCATATTGCATGGTATCATAGCTCAAACCACCATTCCATGGCCGCCATCTTGGATTATGGTCCGCCATCTTGGATTCCAAAATGGCGTCAAATATCTATTTTTGACTTCTACTCGTCAAGCCCGATTGATAGATACCCATATTGCATGGTATCATAGCTCAAACCACCATTCCATGGCCGCCATCTTGGATTATGGTCCGCCATCTTGCATTCCAAACTGGCGTCAAATATCTATTTTTGACTTCTACACGTCAAGCCCGATTGATAGATACCCATATTGCATGGTATCATAGCTCAAACCACCATTCCACGGCCACCATCTTGGATTATGGTCCGCCATCTTGGATTCCAAAATGGCGTCAAATATCTATTTTTGACTTCTACTCGTTAAGCTCGATTGATAGATACCCATATTGCATGGTATCATAGCTCAAACCACCATTCCATGGCCGCCATCTTGGATTACGGTCCGCCATCTTGGATTCCAAAATGGCGTCAAATATCTATTTTTGGCTTCTACTCGTCAAGCTCGATTGATAGATATAAATATTGCATGGTATCATAGCTCAAACCACCATTCCATGGCCGCCATCTTGGATTATGGTCCGCCATCTTGGATTATAGTCCACCATCTTGGATTCCAAAATAGCGTCAATTATCTATTTTTGACTTCTACTCGTCAAGCCCGATTGATAGATACCCATATTGCATGCATGCAGCTCAAACCACCATTCCATGGCCGCCATCTTGGATTATGGTCCGCCATCTTGACTTCTACTCGTCAAGCCCGATAGATAGATACTCATATTGCATGGTACCATAGCTCAAACCGCCATTCCATGGCCGCCATCTTGGTTTATGGTCCGCCATCTTCGTTTCCAAAATGGCGTCAAATATCTATTTTTGACTTCTACTCGTCAAGCCCGATTGATAGATACTAATATTGCATGGTATCATAGACCAAACCACCATTCCATGGCCGCCATCTTGGATTCCAAAATGGCGTCAAATATCTATTTTTGACTTCTACTCGTCAAGCTCGATTGATAGATACCCATATTGCATGGTATTATAGCTCAAACCACCATTCCATGGCCGCCATCTTGGATTATTGTCCGCCATCTTGGATTTTAAAATGGCGTCAAATACCTGTTTTTGACTTCTACTCATCAAGCCCGATTGATAGATACCCATATTGCATGGTATCATAGCTCAAATCACCATTCCATGGCCGCCATCTTGGATTATGGTCCGCCATCTTGGATTTCAAAATGGCGTCAAATATCTATTTTTGACTTCTACTTGTCAAGCCCGATCGATAGATACCCATATTGCATGGTATCATAGTTCAAACTATCATTCCATGGCCGCCATCTTGGATTATGATCCGCCATATTGGATTTCAAAATGGCGTCGGATATTGATTTTTGGCTTCTACTCATCAAGCCCGATCGATAGATACCCATATTGCATGGTATCATAGATCAAACCACCATTCCATAGCCGCCATCTTGGATTATAGTCCGCCATCTTGGATTATAGTCCGCGATCTTGGATTATTGTCCGCCATCTTGGATTTCAAAATGACCGCCATTTTGGATTATTGTCCGCCATCTTGGATTAAGGGCCGCCATCTTGCATTCCAAAATGGCGTCGGTTATTAATTTTTGACTTCTACTCATCAAGCCCGATCGATAGATGCCCATATTGCACAGTATTCGTAAAAGGTTTACCGTTAAATAGCATGCCTTCTGACGTTTTGGCCGCCATCTTGGAACCCAAGCCGCCATCTTGAATTCCAAAACCCTTATAACCACCTCCTTAATTTAACAAATGTGCATACAAAATTTGGTTGAAAATGGTTGAGGCATTCCGGAGTTATGCTGGAACATACATACATACATACAAACAAATAAACATACGAACATACAAACATACAAACTTACATACATTGACTTTTATATATATAGATTTCGTAGGACAAACTTGTCAATCTCAATTGGGTGGATGAAAGTACTGATAATTTGGAGATGATCCCCGGTATTAACTCAACATTGACAAAAACTGCAAATGTTACATATATGCAGTTATGGGCAGTGCAGTAATATATCCAGGAATGCCTGCAGAGATTCCTCAGAAGTTTTCAGTAACAATGCAATGATTTATATGCCTTTTTCAAAAGTTTTCTCTACTGATTTTTTCCGAAATAAACTAGGTGTTTATCTAGAAATCTCTTTTAAAAATATATAGCAGGTGACTTTAAAAATTGTACCGGTAATTCGGGCAAATTTTTTCGGAACTAGTCTTTCGGCTTCTGATGAGTGGAATTCCTGGGAACAAATTTGATTTTTTTTTTTGAGAAACTTGTGTTCTTTGACAGTTGAATTTAGATACATAACATACCCGTAATGGAAATATTGGAGAAATTGTTGCACAACTTCTTCAGAGAAATATTTTGAAGAACTGATGAAAATCGTAAAAAAATGTTGTAAACCAAAATGAAAACTTGCTCTAAATTCTTCACTAGCACACAGCGCCTTCTCAAGCACATTCCTCCGCTCCAAAATCCACCCAAAGAAAAACGAGAAAACAGAAACCAGTCCCAAAGTTCCGCTTGTTTTGTGTGTGTTTTTTTTTTGGTTCGGACTAAACAATAAGACCACCGGTCCTATTTCATACAAAATGCCCAAGTTTGACGATATGGTACTCGGTTTTTAGTGAGCCAAATCGGCTGAAATTTTGGCAACCGACATGAATTAACGGGAAATTTGAATTGTATTGAATTGATTGAGTTCTGTTCACTACTTCCAAAGTTACAGATATACGATGCGACAAAACAATAACACCAGACTTTTATGATGGTTATTTGTGGTCAATTCAATGGAAATGTCCCCAAGTTCAAATGGCAACCTTAATAATAGTAGGGTATATGTGCCATCAGTAATCTCATATTCATCTTATTCGAAAACAAGCGATCACGGCACCGATTGATTCCGTTCTTTTTGTTTCCATGGGTGCCCACTTCTAACAAAAAATCTATATATATAAAAGTCAATGTATGTAAGTTTGTATGTTTGTATGTTCGTATGTTTATTTGTTTGTATGTATGTATGTATGTTCCAGCATAACTCCGGAATGCCTCAACCATTTTCAACCAAATTTTGTATGCACATTTGTTAAATTAAGGAGGTGGTTATAAGGGTTTTGGAATTCAAGATGGCGGCTTGGGTTCCAAGATGGCGGCCAAAACGTCAGAAGGCATGCTATTTAACGGTAAACCTTTTACGAATACTGTGCAATATGGGCATCTATCGATCGGGCTTGATGAGTAGAAGTCAAAAATTAATAACCGACGCCATTTTGGAATGCAAGATGGCGGCCCTTAATCCAAGATGGCGGACAATAATCCAAAATGGCGGTCATTTTGAAATCCAAGATGGCGGACAATAATCCAAGATCGCGGACTATAATCCAAGATGGCGGACTATAATCCAAGATGGCGGCTATGGAATGGTGGTTTGATCTATGATACCATGCAATATGGGTATCTATCGATCGGGCTTGATGAGTAGAAGCCAAAAATCAATATCCGACGCCATTTTGAAATCCAATATGGCGGATCATAATCCAAGATGGCGGCCATGGAATGATAGTTTGAACTATGATACCATGCAATATGGGTATCTATCGATCGGGCTTGACAAGTAGAAGTCAAAAATAGATATTTGACGCCATTTTGAAATCCAAGATGGCGGACCATAATCCAAGATGGCGGCCATGGAATGGTGATTTGAGCTATGATACCATGCAATATGGGTATCTATCAATCGGGCTTGATGAGTAGAAGTCAAAAACAGGTATTTGACGCCATTTTAAAATCCAAGATGGCGGACAATAATCCAAGATGGCGGCCATGGAATGGTGGTTTGAGCTATAATACCATGCAATATGGGTATCTATCAATCGAGCTTAACGAGTAGAAGTCAAAAATAGATATTTGACGCCATTTTGGAATCCAAGATGGCGGCCATGGAATGGTGGTTTGGTCTATGATACCATGCAATATGAGTATCTATCAATCGGGCTTGACGAGTAGAAGTCAAAAATAGATATTTGACGCCATTTTGGAAACGAAGATGGTGGACCATAAACCAAGATGGCGGCCATGGAATGGCGGTTTGAGCTATGGTACCATGCAATATGAGTATCTATCTATCGGGCTTGACGAGTAGAAGTCAAGATGGCGGACCATAATCCAAGATGGCGGCCATGGAATGGTGGTTTGAGCTGCATGCATGCAATATGGGTATCTATCAATCGGGCTTGACGAGTAGAAGTCAAAAATAGATAATTGACGCTATTTTGGAATCCAAGATGGTGGACTATAATCCAAGATGGCGGACCATAATCCAAGATGGCGGCCATGGAATGGTGGTTTGAGCTATGATACCATGCAATATTTATATCTATCAATCGAGCTTGACGAGTAGAAGCCAAAAATAGATATTTGACGCCATTTTGGAATCCAAGATGGCGGACCGTAATCCAAGATGGCGGCCATGGAATGGTGGTTTGAGCTATGATACCATGCAATATGGGTATCTATCAATCGAGCTTAACGAGTAGAAGTCAAAAATAGATATTTGACGCCATTTTGGAATCCAAGATGGCGGACCATAATCCAAGATGGTGGCCGTGGAATGGTGGTTTGAGCTATGATACCATGCAATATGGGTATCTATCAATCGGGCTTGACGTGTAGAAGTCAAAAATAGATATTTGACGCCAGTTTGGAATGCAAGATGGCGGACCATAATCCAAGATGGCGGCCATGGAATGGTGGTTTGAGCTATGATACCATGCAATATGGGTATCTATCAATCGGGCTTGACGAGTAGAAGTCAAAAATAGATATTTGACGCCATTTTGGAATCCAAGATGGCGGACCATAATCCAAGATGGCGGCCATGGAATGGTGGTTTGAGCTATGATACCATGCAATATGGGTATCTATCAATCGGGCTTGACGAGTAGAAGTCAAAAATATATATATGACGCCATTTTGGAATCCAAGATGGCGGACCGTAATTCAAGATGGCAGCCATGGAATGGCGGTTTGAGCTATGGTACCATGCAATATGAGTATCTATCAATCGGGCTTGACGAGTAGAAGTCAAGATGGCGGACCATAAACCAAGATGGCGGCCATGGAATGGCGGTTTGAGCTATGGTACCATGCAATATGAGTATCTATCAATCGGGCTTGACAAGTAGAAGTCAAGATGGCGGACCATAATCCAAGATGGCGGCCATGGAATGGTGGTTTGAGCTATGATACCATACAACATGGGTATCTATCAATCGGGCTTGACGAGTAGAAGTCAAAAATAGATATTTGACGCCATTTTGGAATGCAATATGGCGGACCATAATCCAAGATGGCGGCCATGGATTGGTGGTTTGAGCTATGATACCATGCAATATGGGTATCTATCAATCGGGCTTGACGAGTAGAAGTCAAAAATAGTTATTTGACGCCATTTTGGAATCCAAGATGGCGGACCGTAATTCAAGATGGCAGCCATGGAATGGTGGTTTGAGCTATGATACCATGCAATATGGGTATCTATCAATCGGGCTTGACGAGTAGAAGTCAAAAATAGATATTTGACGCCATTTTGGAATCCAAGATGGCGGACCGTAATCCAAGATGGCGACCATGGAATGGTGGTTTGAGCTATTATACCATGCAATATGAGTATCTATCAATCGGGCTTGACGAGTAGAAGTCAAGATGACGGACCATAATCCAAGATGGCGGCCATGGAATGGTGGTTTGAGCTAGGATACCATGCAATATGGGTATCTATCAATCGGGCTTGACGAGTAGAAGTCAAGATGGCGGACCATAATCCAAGATGGCGGCCATGGAATGGTGGTTTGAGCTATGATACCATGCAATATAAGTATCTATCAATCGGGCTTGACGAATAGAAGTCAAAAATAGATATATGACGCTATTTTGGAATCCAAGATGGCGGACCATAATCCAATATGGCGGCCATGGAATGGTGGTTTGAGCTATGATACCATGCAATATGGGTATCTATCAATCGGGCTTGACGAATAGAAGTCAAAAATAGATTTTTGACGCCATTTTGGAATCCAAGATGGCGGACCGTATTCCAAGATGGCGGCCATGGAATGGTGGTATGAGCTATGATACCATGCAATATGGGTATCTATCAATCGGGCTTGACGAGTAGAAGTCAAGATGGCGGACCATAATCCAAGATGGCGGCCATGGAATGGTGGTTTGAGCTATGATACCATGCAATATGGGTATCTATCAATCGGGCTTGACGAGTAGAAGTCAAAAATAGATATTTGACGCTATTTTGGAATCCAAGATGGCGGACCTTAATCCAAGATGGCAGCCATGGAATGGTGGTTTGAGCAATTATACCATGCAATATGGGTATCTATCGATCGGGCTTCATGAGTAGAAGTCAAAAATATATATTCGACGCCAGTTTGGAATCCAATATGGCGGACTATAATCAAAGATGGCGGCCATGGAATGGTTGTTTGGGTGGTATTGACCATGCAACATGGGTATCTATCAATCGGGCTTGACGAGTAGAAGTCAAAAATAGATGTTTGACGCCATTTTGGAATCCAAGATGGCGGATCATAATCCAATATGGCGGCCATGGAATGGTGATTAGAGCTATGATACCATGCAATATGGGTATCTATCGATCGGGCTTGATGAATAGAAGTCAAAAAAAGATATTTGACGCCATTATGAAACCCAAGATGGCGGACTATAATCCAAGATGGCGGCCATGGAATGGTGGATTGAGCTACGATACTATGCAATATGAGTATCTATCCATCGGGCTTCATGAGTAGAAGTCAAAAATAGATATTTGACGCCAGTTTGGAATCCAATATGGCGGACTATAATCCAAGATGGCGGCCATGGAATGGTGGTTTAAGCTATGATACGATGCAATATGGGTTTCTATCGATCGGGCTTATAAGTAGAAGTCAAAAATCAATATCCGACGCCATTTAGAAATCCTATATGGCGGACTATAAATCCAAGATGGCGGACCATAATCCAATATGGCGGCCATGGAATGGTGGTTTGAGATATTATACCATGCAGTATGGGTATCCATCGATCGGGCTTGATGGTAGAAATCAAAAATCGGTATATGACGCCATTTTGAAATTCAAGATGGCGAACTATAAATTCAAGATGGCGAACCATAATCCAATATTGCTGCCATGGAATAGTGGTTTGAGCTATGATACCATGCAATATGTGTATCTATTGATCAGGCTTGACGAGAAGATGTTAAAAATAGATATTTTACGCCAATTTGAAATCCTAGATGACGGACCATAATCTAAGATGGCGGCCATGGAATGATGGTTTGTGCTATGATACCATGCAATATGGGTATCAATCGATCGGGCTTGATGAATGTAAGTCTAAAATCGATATCGTACGCTATTTTGAAGATCAAGATAGCGAACCGCAAAACATTCGTTTACCATAAAATATGAAACTACTTCTGGCAATTTTTTGCGTTGCAACTGTATGGAGGACTAAGGAACATCGGCGGCAGAAAGTCGCCGATGTTCCGAAAGTCCGAAGCGCCGTGTTTGCGTCGATTCACTTCTAGGCGAACAGCAGATTTGAGCATTTGCCCGGTAGAATGCGAAAAGAGGTGTTATCCCATTTTTAAGTCCGACGAGCGTAAGCGAGTCGGACAGCATACGTTTACACGTTGTAACGCAAATATATTTCCACTGATTGAGATTTAAAACCACGGCTCCGCAATTCGATAGGTCATAGAGCACGCTACGAAAACTTATTTGAAACGTTCATGTTTTGTTTTCGTAACATTTATCTATTGAACCTGAGATCTACATGAACCTTTAACATTTTCTCAAAGTGCAGTTGAAAAATGGTTGCAAGCACATGATTTAGCTTTAATTTATTTTGACAGAGCAAAACATGAAGAATCATCATTTACATTGAAATATATGAAACTAATAAACCTAGCAAATGCCATGTGACAAAGATGAGAAACCAAAATAAAATTCCAGTTATGGAATAGAACTTGACTTACCTCTCTTCAGCTTAATGTTTTTCTTTTTAAGATAGATACTGTTTTTTGTAGATTGTGTGGAAAACACAATGGCACTCTATGCCGTAGAAACGTATCAGTAGATTTAATTATTATTATTATTTTTTTATTAGCGACACTTTACCTTTAGGAGGCATTCGTTTCATAAACAGTAGATTTAATGTTTAGTGCTTCGTAATTCTGGATTTTTGGCAGTATTTTAATATGGCTTTTATGTCACCTGGAATCGCTTTATTTTCAGCATGATCTTGCGGAACACCGGCATGTATACCCATTCGGCTATATGGGACTTCGCATTTGCTCCAGTCCCCCTCAATTAATAAACCCGAGCAAAGCCGGGCAATTCAGCTAGTACAAAAATAAGAAACAAAACAAACAGCGCTTCAATGCTTTGTTTTTCGTAGGATGAAAATGGGAGCCACATGCATAAGGGAACCAATACCCTACTAGTATATCAATCATCGAACATCAGATACTCTGATATATCCTTTGGTAAAGGTAACCTAAAAGTGATCCTATTGTTTTGTCGTTTCGTATATCTGTAACTTTGGAGGTAGTGAACAGAACTCAATCAATTCAATGCAATTCAAATTTCCCGTAAATTCATGTCGGTTGCCAAAATTTCCGCCAAATCGGCTCACTAAAAACCGAGTACCATATCATCAAACTATTAAAAAACGCAAAGTTTGGCGGAGACAGCTAGTTTAACATATTTTTGAAATATATCGACTACCTACTACTATATCCAAACCTGGCAATTTAAACAAACACATTTCATAATTTTATTATCAAGTGTCGATAATCTTTCAATTATATCGCTATACACACTGCAAAAATCAATTCCGCGCCAAATCCGCGCGAGGGTCAAATTCCATGGATAAATCCGCGCCAAATCCGCGAAAATCGCGAAATCCGCGAAATTCGCGAAATCCGCGCTGTTGTAACAACCCTGCAAGTGTTTTTCGAGTCAGTGAGACGATGGCGGCGAGTTCGGGGTGGGACCCTGGGCTGCCCCCCTCAGCAGCGGATGGAAGACCAACGCACAGTGGAGCACCTAGTACATCAAAACTGATCAAAATTATTTTGACGCATTTTCGCAACCCAAATGCAACCCAAATTAGTAATGAACCGTTTTTCATAGTTTTAGTATTTTTTTTTATTTCGTCATTAGAATGACCAATTTTATGATTGTAAAAATCAAGATTTTTCGAAACTAAAATTTTTCCAAAAATCACAACTTTTGAATCAGTTGACCGATTTTAAACTTCTTTTTTTGCTTGAAAGCTGTTGAATTCTAGTTTTCAGCAAAAATACGTTCAGAGGGCCAAAAAGTGTTTTTAGGCAATCAATATCATATAATAATATGATTACCACGATTTTTTTAAAGTGTTGCAACTTTTGAAATCGGAAACATCCGGAAGGTTTTCTTTCTGCATTTGAAAGAGGAACAATAGTTTTATCATACACTAGAAGAAGATTTCCCGGAAACAGCCGGAAAATCAACTTATTTCATTTTGAATGTACGGTAAAGGATTATATCAAATATTTTTTTCAATATTTTCATATATTGTATGTAAATTTAACGTCATTTTGTTTGGGTTTCAAATTAACAGAATACTAACATTAACCTTCTTTAACAAACTGCACCGTTGAATTGATTGACTATCAATTTCATTCATTTTGTACGGTCAAAACTAGCACGCACTGTGAGTTATATCAAAGAAAACGGCTAAACTTCAGCTTCACTCAACCTCTTCTGATAAGCCTAAACAAAACATTTGGACACTGCATAACTTTCAAACGATTACACGATAATTACACTTGGCAAAAACACAACGGTAAACCCAATTACTATATTTTGAGTTTTTCCATTTATGATCAGGTTTTGATATGATTTACTCCAATGTGCAACGGTTCCAACATGGATGGGCGGTGTCGGCATCGGTCTGCTGCAAATTCTGTCGCTGTACGCGGTTGACAGTGCGGTGACGCCATGTCCGTTCATTGTTGGAAAATCGATGAAGGACCTCGTCGGTGAGATTGAAGCCACAACCACGGAAGCGAACGGATCGAAATTTGTGCTGCGTGTGCGTGATGCTGCGCAGGCAAGGAAGTTGCTCGGCATGACGGCGTTGTTCGACGGCACGGCGGTGAAAGTGGAGCTTCACCCCATCCTGAACAAGCGTCGTTGTGTAATCTACTGTCCGGAAATCAAAAACAAAACGGAGGAAGAGCTGTTGCACTGGATGGCTGAAGATGGAGTGGTTGGCGTAAAGCGAATCACTCGGATGCAGGACGGCAAACCTGTCAACACGCCCACGCTCATCCTGACGATTAACGGAACAGCAGTACCTGACCGCGTGAAAGTAGGACCGCTGCGAGTGGAAACCCGCATTTACGTCCCGGACCCGATGATTTGCTACCGGTGTTTCGAGTACGGGCACACCAAGTTCCGGTGCAAGAATGCTCCAAGATGTCGCAACTGCTCCCAGCAACATGAACTCGAGGGTGAATGCCAAGCAGCGCCTTTCTGCCTGCACTGTGAAGGGGCCCATGGTCCGGCAAGCCGATCCTGCCCAATCTACAAGAGGGAGAAGGAAATCGTCCGACTACGGTTCACAAAAGGAATCTCATACCAGGAAGCCCTCAAACAACTGAACGCTGGTGGTGGATCTTATGCTGCTGTCAGCAAGGTCCAACATCGCTTGGAAGTAGCTCGTGCAACGCCGGCGGAGTCGGCACAGCTGAAGGCCAAGGATGATTTGATCAAACAGCTAATGGATACCATCGCGAAGCTAACGTCCAGAATCGATGAGCTGGAGAAGAAGCACAAAAGCAAGAAGGAGAAGAAGCGAGCAAAGCGGAACCAAGCCGCACAGGACGACGGAAGTGCTTCTGAAATGGACACCGATTCGAGCGCAATGCAGACGACAACGAAGCCTATTGGTGGTGGCACATCGACTCAGGTAAGTGCTGCAACCCCAAAGCCAAGCGTTCAGAAACACAAGCGTCACCCCACGACAGAAATACATCCCCCGGTAATGAAGAAACCCCTGGCTGACCAATCGCAATCCCCAAATGACTCCGATCAACACCCTCTGAAAGATGAATCCCTATCCAACTCCCCCAGTATTATCACCCATCTGCAAAGCCTAATGGACTCCGCACGTCTGAACTCTCCTCGCCCACAACCGAACAATGGCTCACGTAACAAACCCACCAAATAACCAGGACCCCACTTTAACTTGTCTCGCACTACAATGGAATCTGTTAGGTTTGAAAGGTAGCCTCCCTGAATTGCAATTACTAATTTCCCAATTTAACCCTGCAGCAATTGCTTTACAAGAAACAATGATCCCCGAATCTAAAGTAAACCCTAATCTCATTAAAGGTTATGATCTGTATATCTGTGAAAATCCAAATAACCCTTCAAGAACTGGCGTAGGTATTGCCATTAAAACCGAAATCCCGCATCGTCGTATTGATATTCCTTTTGATGAACTTTTACTTGCCATAGCTGTAGAAATTGACTTCCCCGTTAAATTAACAGTTCTTTCCATCTACATCTCTCCCTCCACACATCATCTTAACCAGCAAATTAAAACAACCCTTGAGAAAATCCTTGACCAATTTTCATCCCCAGTTCTTTTGATGGGCGATTTCAACGGGCACTCCACCTTTTGGGGTTGTCACTCAAATGATTCACGTGGGCTTATTCTTGAACAAATTTTCGATACATACGGACTAACTTTGCTGAACGATGGCAGCCACACCAGAATAAGCCCCGCAACTGGTGAATCGTCTACTCTAGACCTCTCAGTAACATCTCATAATCTTGGTTCCCAGCTGTCCTGGAAGGTACACAATGACTGCTGCGGCAGCGATCATCTTCCTATTGCCATTTCTTTGAATCGAGCGCCACCAGTAGCATCTTGTCGTTCCAGATGGAAATATGAGTTGGCTGACTGGGCGAATTACCAGACAGAGATTCAATCCGTGGTTACTGACAATCCTCCCACCTCAGCGGAGGAATTTACCCAAAAGTTGTTTGACATCGCCTCACACCACGTCCCCAGGACCAGTGCACTAAGGGCCAGAATCGCAATCTAGCGGAACTAAATTAATTACTCCAAAACGAAGCATTTTCGACACATGGTGTCTTCGACAAAGTTGTTTGACATCAGCAGAGGCATCTATTGCTAAGATCGTAGTAGTTCGCAACTCGTCCGTTTAGGTGGCGCCACCATCCAACTTCTTTGTTTTACGTCCTAGAGACTTAACGTCTTCAGCAAAGTTGTTTATTTTGACAAAATAAACAACTCTTTCTCAGACGTCAAAATTCCACAGCCTACTGTTTTCGAGTTATTTAAAAAATAAAAACCAATCAATTAAAAAACAGTTTTTTAAGCTAATTTCGACATTTTAACCAGAAACCATGTGAGTTTTATTTTTTTTTTCCTAATGCATATGTGTCAAACCAAACACATTGTACGGGAATATGTTGAATATTATCATTTAAAATAAAAAATCAAAATACAAATTCTAAAAAACAGTGTGAAGTTCATGCCTTAATATCTCACAAAGCGCAAAAAATCGCAACTTCCAAATTTTCAGCAAATACGAAGCAATACTAGGTGAACATACTGCCAAAAATTTGGAGAGGTGTTTTTTGGTGTTTTTGAGATAATAGCTTTTTAGTAACAGTATAAATATAAGTAGTGCCAGCATGTAACTTTTTACTGTTACACATTAGAGAGTTTATGTCTTCGAGAAAGTTGTTCATTTTGACTAAATAAACAACTCTTTCTTAGACGTCAAAATTCTACGGAATACTGTTTACGAATTATTGCATATAAACTAGATTATATTGATAAAAAATGACTATAAAACACATTTTGATGCAAAAGTATGAACTATTTTTATTGTTTTTACTTTTACGATACATAGTAGGTCAGTTTACTATTGTCAGCAAATGTCAATTTACTATTGTTAGCATGGGTCAAGATATCTTTTAACTTTTTGCATGTCATTTACAAAATGTTTTAAACTTAACCTATTTTGTCAATCATTTTAAATTCTAAAGCGCGAAATATCTAGTCGAAAGCTCATGGATTTGTTTCTAGATAGAAAGGACGTTGATAGAAGATTGTGAAACTCAAGCTCCACGAAACTGACATGTTCATGACCTACTATGTATCGTAAAAGTAAAAACAATAAAAATAGTTCATACTATTGCATCAAAACGTGTTTTATAATCATTTTTTGTCAATATAATCTTGTTTATATGCAATAATTCGAAAACAGTAGGCCGTGAAGTTTTGACGTCTAAGAAAGAGTTGTTTATTTAGTCAAAATGAACAATTTTCTCGAAGACATAAACTCTCTAATGTGTAACAGTAAAAAGTTACATGCTGGCACTACGTATATTTATACTGTTACTGAAAAGCTATTATCTAAAAAACACCAAAAAATACCTCTCCAAATTTTTGGCAGTATGTTCACCTAGTATTGCTTCGTATTTGCTGAAAATTTGAAGTTGCGATTTCCTGCGCTTTGTGAGATATTAAGGCATGAACTTCACACTGTTTTTTTAGAAATTGTATTTTTATTTTTTATTTTAAATGATAATATTCAACATATTCCCGAACAATGTGTTTGGTTTGACACATATGCATTAGGAAAAAAATAAAACTCACATGGTTTCTGGTTAAAATGTCGAAATTAGTTCAAAAAACTAGGGGTGGGTAATGTCTGAGACATAACCGCAATGTTGACGTAGGACAAAGGCTGGAATGAGGTTCCGACTTTTATATATTAAAATGGGCCCTTTAATTTGAAGTCTTAAATCAGCTGATTTTTCGTGTCATTGTTGTCCGACCTTCGTAAATAAATGCATAACGAATTTATCACATAACGTCGGTTTCCTGCAATAGGGGCACAACTCAAAATATGTCATTTTTGAGATTTTGATGGCAAATGATGAAAAACTATGTAAAATTTCATCTCACAAAGACCCGTTCCAAAATTCGATGAGAAACGCGAGATTTGGGCATTTTCACCAATTTTCCGCAGTAAGGGCACAACTCAAAATCAGTCAATTTTTTCAATAGTCGTTGAAAAATAGTTGTCAAAAAATCATGAAACAGATAGTCCTTCAGCCCCTTTCAATGATACAACAATCAAAATTTGTTTACATTTGTCAAGTGATGAGAGAAATAAGTGAATTTGCAGGAGGTGCTTCATGATTGCCAATTTTCAAACGCTTATTCTGAAAATTCACATTTTTTGAGTTGTGCCCCTATTGCAGGAAACCGACGATAAAAGGCCTACACAATGTATGCTGGCAAAATTCAAATCGGCGGAGTGATGTGGTGATTAAAGTTGTTACCTATGTGATCCATTTCACTGAACGCATTCATAAGATGTTAATTAGTTAAACCTTCCGTAACTCGCGCGGTTGGCCATCACTTGAGGGTTGAGTATTATTTTATTTTGAAGATAAATGTTCAACCGTTGTTTGAAAGAATTTTCGTCGAAAGGAAAGAATGATTATAATATTGAAAGGCGTTAAGCCATAGCTTCCCAAACATCATATTGCGATCGCAACAATCATTAAAATAACTAAAATTGCCGCTATGAAATGAACAGATGGAGCCACCGTAGCCATGTGTATTTGACACAACTCAAGTGCTGTTAACGAAACTTTAGATAATTTTGATTGCAGTTTCATGAAATATTCTAGATTCAACAATACGTTGTATAGTTACGCGAACAACAATTAGAGGCCGGCTATACTGTTGCTAAGTTTTCAGTCTGTCGCTTTTAATTATCCGATTCATAACTCTGGAGGAATAATTTTCACTGGTCCTGAAAAGGACCTTTTAAATAACAGGAGATTTCGGCAAGACAATTGAAAATTATCCGCACTGAATGCTGGAAGCTATCGAAAACTGCCATCGCTTACTGCCGTGGATGACATTCCTGGTTCTATCAGCTAAATAGCCGAGAGTCATCGCAGGATTGGTGCGCAGCTGCGGAGGTGACATCCATTCCCTTTGACTGATTCAACGAAAATGACGGAAGAAAACAGAGGTCACTGCTTTTATTCCCCTTGATTAGTAGATTAGGCTCCTCCCATTTGGCTGGCTTTCCAGTTTATTTCGTTTGCATGACCCGCCCCGAATGCTCCAGACGCATCAAGCAACTAACCAACCGAGAAATGAGCAAATTTTTATTGAACGGATTGGATAATTTCGATTCACCACCAGCGGGTAACCAAACGATCAACTTTTAAGCGCAAACCGACATTCGGTTCTTCAGATTTGTGCTCTAGAAAATTCTAGGTGTGGCTTCGTCATATATTCACCTTCGAACATTTTCGAAAAATGTTTAAACTTAATTTTAATTAAACAATGTTTCACGCAAAATAGTTCGGATAGAATAATGCGTTGTTAAATTCCGGGTGGAACCATTAGGCCATTAGTGACCGGCTTCATCATTATTGCTGGGCCACCAAGTATTCAATCTTTCACTTCTCAATTGCACCACACTTTTCTCGTTCGATGGAATGAAATTAGCTGATTCACAAACTCTTAAGGAATAATTTACGGTGGTCCTGAACAAGACCGTTTGATTAATTGACGATTTTAGGAACGAAATGGCATGAATTCACCATGTCACGCAATGCGTGTTGGTTTTCTCCGTGCTGAATGATAAACGCCACCGAAAACTGGACCGCCGTGGATTACAATAATGACCAGTTTCACTATTGCTGGCAACGATGCTCTGTCTTTTGCTTTTTGGTTGCACTACATCTCGATCGATGTTGGAAATTATCCAATTAACTCTTGAGGAATCATTTTCGATGGTCCTGAAAAGGACCGGTTTGAATAATGGACGATTTTGATGCATTCACCATGGCATGCAATGCATGTTGGTTTTCGCTGCGGAGTGCGGAGAATGCTGGACGCCGTCGAAAATTGGCCCACCGCCGCTGCCATGGATGCGATTCCAAGTGCTATCATCAGCACGATATCCGAGAGTAGTCGCTGGGTTGTTTTGCTGCTGCCTTGCTGGAGGTGACATCCACCTCCAACCTCCTTGACTGATCCAACGAAAATGACGAAAGAAAACAGAGAACACTGCTTTTATACCCCTAGATTGGCAGATGAAGCTCCTCCCATTCGGCTGGCTTTTCAGTTAATTTCGTTTGCATGACCCGCCCCTTATGCTCCAGACGCATCAAACGATTAATCAACCGAGAAATGAGAAAATTTCCATTGAACGGATAATGTAACCAAAATATTAGATGATTTAGATCATTTTAATTTGGAAAATGTTAGAATTGAAACATTTTTCACGCAAAATGGCCCGGATATGATAATGCGTTGCCAAAGTCCGGGTGGAACAATTAGACGTCATAATTGTTGCTGGCTGAGTCACAGCATTCAAAATCATTCACTTTTCGGTTGTATTACACTTTTCCTGTTCGTTGGAATGGAATTATCCGATTCACAGCTCTTGAAAAATCATTTTCGATGGTCCTTAAAAGGACCGTTTGGAAACTTTGGATAATGAATAATTTTAGGAAGAAAATTAAATGAATTCACTATGCCACTATGCGTGTTTGTTTTCTCCGCACTAAATGCTGAACGCCACCGAAAACTGGCCCGCCGCTTGCTGCCGCGCATGCGATTAATGACCGGCTTTGCTTTTGCTGAGAAACGCCGCTCTGTCCTTGCTTTGCACTACACCTTTCTCGATCGAGGGTGGAGATTCATCCAATTAACTCTTGAGAAATCTTTTTCGATAGTCCTGAAAAGAACCGTTTGAATAATGGACGATTTTGATGAATTTACAATGCCACGCAATTCGTGTTGATTTTCTCCGCGCTCAACGCTAGACGCAATCGAAAACTGGCCCGCCGCTTGCTGTTGTGAATGAGATTCCTGGTGCTATCAGTACGATAGCCAAGTGTCGTCGCTGAGTCGATGTGCCGCTGCCCAGCTCGAGGTGTCACCTCGACGGTGGTCGAAATGGAACTGACGATCAGCTCTCGCATGATCGCATTCCTTCCTGCATCGTAGTTGCCCCCACGATGCGCACCAATCAGAGAGCGTTGGTATACTGAACGAGAAAATTTGTCCGCTACCCATATTTATAGATTTCAGCGATTTCAATGTCTTACTTTAAAACAACTTTTCAACTATTTATCAATGATTTTCAGGTTCACCGAATATTACAAATTGAACGCGGGAGTTTCATCTCTCGGATAACGGGATTTGTTTATCATTTCGTTCAGTGGGAAAGGTACTGTGAGCGTTTAAAATCTTTCACTCAAACGTAACGCTCTTGGTTTCATAAATTTTGAAATGACACCGGGTATAGAAAACAGAGACGTAGTCCTACGTCAAAACTGTTTTTTCATTGATTGGTTTTTATTTTTTAAATAACTCGAAAACAGCAGGCTGTGGAATTTTGACGTCTGAGAAAGAGTTGTTTATTTTGTCAAAATAAACAACTTTGCTGAAGACGTTAAGTCTCTAGGACGTAAAACAAAGAAGTTGGATGGTGGCGCCACCTATGCGGACGAGTTGCGAACTACTACGTTCTTAGCAATAGATGCCTCTGCTGATGTCAAACAACTTTGTCGAAAACACCATGTGTCGGAAATGCTTCGTTTTGGAGTAATTAATTTAGTTCCGCTAGGTTGCGATTCTGGCCCTTAGTGCAGTGGTGTCCCTGGTAAAAAATCTGTACCATGGTGGAATCCCGAGGTTCGCTCAGCAATTAAACTACGCCGTAAAAAGCTACGGGCTCTTCAGAGAGTGGCAAAGGAAGATCGAAAAGACTCTGTTGCGTTAGCAGAATTCAAAACTGCCAGAAATGCTGCAAGAGCAGCGGTCAGTAAGGCCAAACAGGATAGCTGGGATGAATTTGTAACTTCAATTAGTCCGGAATGCTCGTCAAAAGAACTGTGGGATAAAATCCATAGATTAAGTGGCAATAAAAGTAGACAACCAATTAAACTCAAAATTAATAACCTAATAACAGATAACCCCACCGTTATTACTGAACACCTCGCAGATCATTTTTCCCAATCATCCTCTTCCTCCAACTACTCTGACAGTTTCCTTTCCCAAAAAAACACCGTTGAAGCCTCTCCTCCCAACTTCCATTCAGATGAAATCCATGACTACAACCGAGATTTTTCCATAGAAGAATTAGACTGGGCCCTACATAGAGTTCATGGCTCATCAGCCGGTCCGGATGAAGTAGGTTACCCTCTGCTCAAGAATCTTCCCCCTATTGGCAAAACTACCTTCCTATCCATCTTGAACAATATTTGGACTCAAGGCGAAATACCCTCCTCCTGGAAAGAAGGCTTAGTGGTTCCCATCCCAAAACCCAATAAAGATAAAAACAGTGCCGACAGTTTTCGACCTATAACACTTTTAAATTGCACAGGGAAGGTTCTTGAGAAGATGGTCAATAGGCGACTGATTACCCTACTGGAATCTCGAAATCTGCTTGACAATAGACAGTTTGCTTTCCGCCCAGGTAAATCCACTGACGACTATCTCACTGAGCTTGAGGATATCATCGACTCTCATATGGAGAGGGGAATGCATGGTGACCTTGTTTCTCTTGATTTGTCCAAAGCGTATGACCGTGCGTGGCGTTTTCCCATCCTCAAATCACTTGAGGACTGGGGAATCAAAGGTCGTATGGGTCTGTATGTACAAAGCTTTCTGGACGACAGGAGATTCAGGGTCATCTTAGGCAATAACCGATCCGAGTCAAGGCAGCAAGAAAATGGTATTCCTCAAGGCTCGGTGATAGCTCCTACACTCTTCCTCATTTGCATGCAATCCTTGTTCAGTAACATTCCGCCCAACGTTTATATTCTTGTTTATGCCGACGATATCACCATCCTCACTTTCCACAATATCAAATCAATAGCCCGGAAAAGAACTCAATCTGCAGTGCTTGTAGTCTCGAAATGGGCAGACGATCACGGTTTTACCATATCCCCCGAAAAATCCCAACTCCTTCACATCAGCCATAGTTTAAAAGGTATCTCCAAACTACCAGACCTCACCCTGAACAACACAATCATAAAACCCCACCAGTCTCTTAAAATTCTTGGCATTCATCTCGACCGGACTCTCAAATTTAGATATCACCTCGACACCGTCCGCAGAACCACCGAAAAACGCATGAACCTCATCAAAGTCATTGGATCCAGAATACCTTGTGCCCATAGATCATCCATAACCCAAATAATCCACAGTTGGCTTTTGCCTAAAATACTCTACGGCATTGGGCTATATAGCAGAGGGGGTGACTTGATCAACAAAAAGCTCAGGCCCTTGTATAATAAAGCTTTCCGCCTGGCTTCGAGCGCATTCGTGACCAGTCCGATATCTGCTATTATGGCCGAAAGCGGCCAACTGCCTTTCGCTCACTTTGTGACAGCAACCCTGATGACTAAAGCCATCCGGTGGCTGAGTCTAGGCGGTCGAGATGATGTGCCACTGATTAATAGAGCTAAACACCAATTTAAATCCCTTACTAACCACGATCTCACCACCATTGCTGTTCTACCCCGATCCAAAACAAGACCATGGAACCAATCACCCCCTCAAATAGACCTCTCACTCCTTGATCAGATAAAAGCTGGTGATCCTCCATCTACCATACAACCACATTTCCTCAAACTCCGTACCGATAAATACTCAAACTACCAACATATCTATACTGACGGCTCTGTCGCTAATGGTAAAGTTGGCTATGGTATTACAAGTAACTCCACACTCCCTGGTATCAGCTCTGCTCTCCCATCCCCCTGTTCCATTTTCAGTGCTGAAGCATATGCCCTACTGAAAGTCACAAACCTTTGTTCGTACTCCCCCAACCAACCCTCCGTTATTTTTACCGACTCTGCCAGTTGTCTCCAGGACATGAAGTCTCTCTCCTTGGGACACCCCTGGCTTCAAGAAGCCGAAGGACTTGCACTGGCCAATGGGGTCGCTTTCTGTTGGATTCCGGGTCACTCCGGTATCCATGGCAACGAGGAAGCGGACCAGTTGGCTGGTGTAGGTCGTGGCGAGAACCCAGAGGATGTTCCAATTCCATCTATTGACGCTGTTAGATGGACCAGGGAGAGAATTCGTGAATCCTGGGACACCGAATGGTTCAACAGCCGAAACCTTGCCTTACGCATAATCAAACCTTCCACTCTCCCTTGGCCTGACAATAGAAACCCTAAACTCCGCCGAGCCATAACCCGGTTACGCATTGGTCATACCCGCCTTACCCATAGATACCGCCTAAAAAAAGAAGATCCACCTGATTGCTCCGTTTGTGGTTCCCCGTTATCCGTTCACCATATACTAATTGACTGTCGAAAATATGCCTTGGAACGCTTGGACTCAAACTTGGGCAGCACGCTTGAGGATGTATTGTCGCCACCAAATGAAAAACAACTAGTTGCCTTCCTAGAAGCTACCGATCTGCACAACCAACTTTGAACACCTGGGACAAGGGACGAATGACCGAAAGGTTAAAGTCCCTCTAAAAATCAAATACACACACACTCATCTTCCATCATTCTTTCTTGACCCCTCGAGGGGATCGCATCGAAGGAGAGCTAGCCAGTTTCTCCGTTTGCGTTTTCCATCAGTATGCTTTGGCAAGCCGAGCGCGGTGGTTGTCGGCTGTTACGCTCACCTTCGCATCGTTGTACGCGGCGCCAGTGAAGCAATCAGCCAGTTCAAACTGGTGCGCGGCCACAACGAGGGCTTTCTTTTGTCCCGAGTTTGCGCAGCATCTCCATCGCAAAACCCCATCGGAGTCAACGCCACCGATGCCGTTCTGGATTTGGTTGGCATAGCTACCGATTTCCATCTCATGCAATAATTGAACGATTATTGTACAACAGATAAAATTAAACAGCCCTTCTAAGGGCTTCAAAAATGTTCCCCACAAGAATGACCCAAACAGCTTTCTTAGAGGTCGCGGCAGGTCACAAATGTGTCAAAACCGGCTAAGTCCAAAACCATAGCATAAACTTTGCAAACGGAGTAGTGGGAATATATTAGATTCTTGTAGCATCTTGATATTTCCCAGCCAAATTTCAATGTGTGTTGTCTCCGCAAAAATTGAACACTTCTATGCCCATTTTTGCCACACAATCTAGAAGAAAACTGAACGATATCTAAAAATAATTAGTTATTTAATTACGTATTGGAAAATTTAGTTCACCATCAGCAAAAGCTTGATGATTTGCATTTTTGAATGATCTGTTGGATTGCATAGGTTTTAATTATTACACAATGAACGGTTACCAAGACAATTCTGTTATAGGTAAAGATTATTAAATAGTTTTGAAAAATTCGTTTATGAAAACCAACTACTACGCAGGTCAAGTCTTGTAGCGTCCATTCAAAATTTCAAAAACCTGCAAAAGCAGAGATATTGTGCGAGAGGATCTGAAATCTGCACAAATCTGGCGTCAAACACGGCTTAAGCAACAACTCAAAGAGGATTATTCGAGGATTTGGCATTTCCTCGAAATGTGAGGTATGAAACCTAGAGATGCTATGCGGTGCTTCCTCCACCACCGACCGATGCTGACAGTATTTATGAGTTAACCATGTAGTTTGTCGGATAAACTTTGATTATCTACTAATAATAATTGCATGATGGTGAAGTCGAGTCAAGTACAAGACACTGAAGATGACCTTACAGTTGAGGTCGAAATACGTATCTGTCAAAGTATGCAAATTCTTAGTGGAATTAAAAGGAACAGTACTTAACCCTATTTTCTTTTTATTCAATAATTGCAGATTTTTCAAAACAGTAACACCAACCGATTCCAACCAATCATCTGAGCTTGTTCCACAAACCTTCATCGGCATCAAGATGCATGACATGGCAACAAATCAATCTTCATTAACAACAAGATTGACCAATCACCATCTCCAATCAAACCAACAGTTCTTTTCAGGGCCACCGAAAATTCCGCTCAAGGGTTAATTATCGAATTCATAGGGTTCGTTCAAATATTACGCAACACTGAGGGGGAGGGAGGTCTCGAGCTGTGTTACGGTTCATACAAAATTTCAAAATATCCCATATAGAAGTTGTTACGTGGGGGAGGGAGTGGGTCGAAAACTGCCAAATTTTGCATTACGTAATATATGAATGAACCCAATCAATCGCCGTCTACAATAAAACTAAACCAAATCAAAATTTTGCATCACAGTCTTTATCAATGTTTACAGCATTCAATGACCGAAACTAATGCATAAACGGACGTTATTCAACGTCAGACATGCGGTCGTGTCTAGTATACAACCCCTCCAACTTTTTTTGCAAATAATTATTTTTTTTCGCTCAACAGGCATCTATTTTGATAACTATAACAGTTTTTGTTAAATTCGAGGAAATATCGCCAGACCCACGTAATACGCCTCCAAGTATGCAATCGCACAACGTCCTCATGTAATTCGTCAGATGACCAAAATATATTTACAGTAGGAAACTTGTAATGTATTTTGGACACCACCTATTTTGAGCGTTCTAGATGAATGTTAAGATATTGGCTGCCTAATGCTTCTTTATTAAACATTTTTCATTGCAATAAGGCTTTTCAATATCTTACAATTATTAATTCAACGATTTTTGGGGTGAATATTGTATGTGATTGTGAAGTGTATGCCGTCTTGCATACCTGTACAGTTTGAAGTAAATTCTCAAGTGTTAAGCGTATTGTCAACGAAAGTCAACAGAATAGAGTCAAATCAAACACACAGGACGTTCAATAACTACGTGATGGTTGAGATTTGTCCAAATGCGTAGAACAGTTTAATATCACTATTTATGGTACTGAATCACCCCCTAAAATTTGCACTCACCATAAATCATGAATATGGATCACAAATCATTATACTTACCAGCTTCTATCAAAATTCCAATGAAGGCTTTCATTCTGTTTGTAGACAAACTGGTTGAAATGATGAATCGTCGGCAGCTTTTGCGTTGGTATATTTGATTACTGTCTGTAAAGCACGTCATATTCCAAGAACACTTCTAATGCATCTTTTGTGGTCTTAATTTTACATAAATCAACAGAAATGGAACCCGATTCATTTCTTTCATCAAGGAGCTGTCCATTTACAGTCAAGTTTTTTTAAGGCGGGAAATACGTACCGCGTAAATGAGAAGCGTGGTAATCCAAAAAATCATATTAATGGACACCAAGCAAATGAGTACGTTAGGCCTGAAAAACAAATAAAAACTTACCATTTTATCTGTTGGCTTATACAACTTTAGCTTATCCCTACGTATTTTAAACATTTACAGCAGGTAGAATGACTTTATTGTGACAAAATAATGAATTGTAAACCGTGTGGAAAGGTTCGGAGCGAAATGGACACCCCTGCATACTCTATGCTAATACTTTGGTTACATCGCCCAGTTCAGTAATTTTACTACGGAGATCAATACTACAGATATAATACTCTATTTTAAACGAATACACATAAAATTATAGTTGATTAAATGAACTTTATGCTAAAATAATCGGATTGACTTTTTCCAAGCTCTCTAAAACGCCTAACAGTATGCAATGCGCCATTAGTATTTGTCAGTGTCCCCACAATTTCGCTCCGAATCGACACTATGTAGGGGGATTAGGGGCATAATGGACACCCGGGGCGAAATGGACACCCCTGTTTTTGCCGAAACCGTTGACTTTTATGTAAAACTTTTAATGCATAAGTGTAAAGGAACAAGTCATGGTTCTATTTTTCAAAAGTACCATTTATGTTGCTCCAAAATAACCAAAATATCATTGAAATTGAAATATGTTTTGCATATGGTGAAATTCTTATAATTTCTAAGCAGCAGCAAATAAGGTATTGAGTGTTGGAGTGTGTCCACCATAAAAATAAGTGAAATGTTACCTTATCTACATGTAGGGTAAGAAATCAAACTTTGAACTAGTCAAATTGTAATCTTAATTTGAACCATTTCAAAATTCATTAAAACGACGTACTTTTCAGGCAAATATTGTTCCGAAAAAGATGTTAAACAGCTTTCCGTAATATAACCTGATAACATGGACTTTAAAAGCATTGAAAAAAGCGTTTTTGTCATGGAAAACAGGCAATTGAAAAATCACTGTGATTTCACCCATTCCCCCCAAGAGAAAGCAAATTTTCGGTGCACTCGTGCAGCTCATGCATTGTATCACACGCAATATGTGAACACGTCAAATGAAAGCTTATTTATCGTAGAATCGACCAACCGAATAATATTCCGCAATATTTCTCTTAAAATTATCAAATTTAAGTGATTCTTACTTGGAGAGTGTTATCTTAAGTTGAACCATTTGTAATCTAAATTTGAACTAGTAAACGGGGGTGAGCTTCTAGTGTTGGCCTGTAGATTGCGCTAGTGGTTGCTTTGTTTACTCTTGGGGGATGGAAAAATCCAAATTTAGTTTCCAAATTCCTAAAGAATTTCGAACATTCTGAGTTGAAATTCCACTGCCTAATGAAAAATAGGTATGAGAATTAGCAGATTCATGTGATTTTTCATTGTTTAGCATGGAATTGGCTGTTTTGTGAGTTGCTCGAGCTGCTGCCGCCAGTAGTTCAAATTAAGATTAAAATTGGTTCAAATTATGATTACGATGGTTCAAATTAAGATTAAAATCATTGTTGATGAAAAATCGAATATTTAAATGAAATTCGGTGCAAATACAAACTTTTTATTATTTAACAGGAAGCTTATACCCGTGGCTTCCATGTACATTCGATTTTGCCGTAGTAAATTATTTCCATGTGGGAGAAAAAATCACTTAAAATTTGCACTGCTTCAGAAAGTCGCAATTTGGTTCAAATTTTGATTACCTACCCTATACGAAGATTTAGCAGTCGATGAAGTATTTTATTTTTGATCAGAATTTACTTAAAATAGCAATTTTATTGTCGCAGTCGATTCGGGGCGAAATGAACACTGGCAATTACGAATGGATGTACGCGCATTGCATACTGTTAGGCGTTTTAGAGAGTTTGGAAAAAAATCAACCCGATTATTTTAGCCTGAAGTTTATTTAATTAACTTTGATGTTATGTAAACTCGTCTAAGATGGAGTATTGTATCTGTGGTATTGATCTCCGTAGGCAAATTACTTAACTGGTCGATGTAACCAACGAATTAGCATAAAATATCCAGGGGTGTCCATTTCGCCCCGTACCTTTCTTGTCAGCCCTGAAAAACACAAGTTTACAATTCATTATTTCTTCACTATGAAGACATTCTACCTGCTGTAAATGATTGGAAGACGTAGGAGACAAGTTAAAATTGTAAGTCAACTGATAATATGTTAAGTTTTACTCTGTTATACAGGCATAACGTACTCATTTGCTTAGGGTGTCCATTTTGCCCCTAATACCCCTACATTAAAATCGATATTTTGAGTAAATTTTGATAAAAAAAAACAAAATACTTCATTCGTTGTCAAACCTGAGGATATACGCAGATAATGCGTTGGCATTTTATATGTCGAATACACTCGAACGCTCGTTATACCTTGTTTTCCGCTGCTTTAAAATTATAAAAATTCACCAATAGAAAAATGAATTTTCATTTCAAATTTGGTTTTGGTTATTTTAAAGGGATGTAAATGACACCTTAGAAAAAGAGAACAATGGCATGTTACTTTACGCATCTACATTAAAATTTTAACGTAGGTTCAACGGTTCCGACATAAATAGAAGTGTCCATTTCGCCTCCCTATATATCCAGTTGGACGCGAATGCCAACTTATCTAGTAGAGTGTCTTTTATAAAATATATTATTAATAATTTCACCCCGGGTGTTCATTGTGCCCCGAACTCCCCTATATTGCTTCAAAACTCGAAGTGCAACCATCACAAGCAGATTATTGGGGGTATCGTATTGCCATGCAACTGTCAGGGTGGCCACACAAAATCAAAATTGAAATTCCCGCATTTTTCCCAACTTTTTTCCGCATTGATTTTGAAATTTCCCGACTTTTCTTTATATATTTGTGGAGCATGTAAAACATCCAAGAATCCAATCTTTTAAGTGGATCTGTAAAACTTACTGAAATATGTACAGTGTCATTGTAATACCATGTCTGTGGTAATACTGTGACAGTTTATAATATTTTGGACACGTTAACATCAAAAGAAACTTACAAGTAACAAATGATTAAAATTTGCTTCTTATTCTGGATGTCTTTAAACGTAAACCTATACCTACTTGAAAATATTTGTGTCGGAATTCCCAAAAGATTTTTGTGAACTCTTTATGAAATGCTTGATGATGTTCCAACAAAAAATCTAGTCGGCTAACTAAAATATTCTTTGGTGAATTCTTTAAAAGATTTTTTTTTTACGCTATCCCAGGAATTCTGATAGTATAAAGGACGGCATTCTTGACGTAATTCTGTTATAATTCCTATAGTCAGAATTATTAGGATGTTTTCTGGTGAATTTCCTAACAAAGAAGAAGTTAATTGCAAAAATACTGAATAAATGTTTGTGATATTTTCTTACATACTCTGCTGGTAAGAAATATAATAGAGTTAACAAATAATTATTAAGAAAATTAAATTCCGTTATAAGTGTAGAATTAGCATTTATGTTAAAATACACGTTAAAATAAAAAAAAATCCGTTATATGAACAGTTTCATATACAAACCACCAGATTCAAAATTATCCTAAATCCAGTAGAGTATACATAGTTAAATATTTCGTATACATGAAGGTTTTTACAAGGACTCGCTGGACTTAAACTGGTTGGATTTTTGCACTTGGGCCAGCGCTATCGCTGGAAATGCAATTTACTCATTTTTTGAGCTGTTCCATTTTAGCTCGATTTTGTGTGTATTTTACTCATTTTAGAGTAACTTTTTCTTAGCGTGTATGTCGAAACGCTTGAAAAATTTCTAAAGAAACTGGCTTCTAAAGATAAAAAAAAATTAAAAACTCAGATAAATTTCTGTTGGAACGTCTCAAAATTCCTGTTTAGTGAGAATTGATAATTTTCAAAAAAGAAAAAAATATGAGTTTTGCTATGAGAGCACAAGCGCACGCTATGTCCAAAGGAAAGTATTATGAAAATTGAATGTACCTCAAACTTTATTCGCTAGAACCGTATTTTTGGAACTCTAGATTCAGAATATGTGCGGTTTCAAATATTTCATATTGGGTTTTTTCCCATACATTTTTATATGGGATGAAATTCACCTCAAAGTTTATTCGATATTTATATGGGAAAATAGGAAAAAAAAAATCAAAATTAAAAAAAAACCAAGGTGAAATATTTTAAGCCGCACATATTCTGATACTAGAGGTCCAAATCTTCGATCCTAGCGAAAAACATTTGGGGTATATACACTTATCATAACACTTCCCTTTGGGCATAGCGTGATAGCGCAAGTTTTCCCAAATTTTGAAAATACCTGGGGATTGTCATAAAAGGTTTTCTATTCATAACCAATTTTTAGCTGAATTTGTACAGAAATTCTCAAATCCTGAAAAACAAAACTTTGATATTTGTTAGGCTCTTTTTAGATATTTCAGGAAAAAATCGATATTTTGGGCTTTATTTCTAGTCCCATTTTTAAAGAACTCATTTGAAAACTCGTGAATAATTTTCGATGAGAACTTATGCATAGAGTATAGGTACATCTTTTCAAAAAAAGTAATTTGCCCAATTTTAGTCGAATTTCTGTAGGGGTGTGTGTGTGTGTGTCAGTAGACACGTTCTTCTTCATTTAGAAAATTTCTACCAAGTAACAAGCTAAAAATTTTCTAAGAAAATGTGGAAGAAGAATTTTATGGCATTTTTGATAAAAACATTCAAAATTTAACTACCAAAATTATTTTTGCGATACTTTTTTAACGTTTTTTAGATTGGGTTTTTTAGTCGTTCTAAACTTCATTTCTAAAAATTATGATTTGGAATATGTTTTGCCTAATTTGAAGGTCTAATTGTTGACTCGAGCATCCGGACAATAAAAACCTGTTATCGTATAATTCCTATCAAACAAGAAATCACTCGTAATTCAGAATCCAATGCTCACCTGCATCATTTGGATTTTGAAATCCCTGCGTGAAGCTTCTGAAACTGTGTAAGAATCTGAATTTGAAGTGAATCAAGTGCTAAATCTAGGTTTGAGTTCACATTCTGGAGGAGTTACACATCATTTTAAAAATTCCCGATCATAAATAAAATTCCCGACTCATTCCCGCATATTTCCCGATGGATTTCAATTCCCGACTTTTTCCCGCATTTCCCGAATTTCCCGAGTCTGTGGCCACCCTGAACTGTAGCATCTTCCTCATCAAAAAATCCCAAACGGCATTGAATTCATCCGCTGGCATTTAGAGCGTATGCTTAAGAATAAGGGCAAGACAGCAATTCATCGACTTCTCGAAAACCCAGTGGGTCAAGAATGTTCATCCAATAATATACTCCGTTCACAGGAGCGAGATAACAACCAACAATTCAGCGGAATCATATCACTCATGTAGGCCAAAAGCATTCGGGGTATCACCATCGCCATGGATTTTCATCGGATTATTGTGTCGGTCAGTAACGTCGACGGAAAGATCAGGAGTATTGCTCAAGCGTAGCTAACCGAATTTTCAAAGATAGTTGAGGAAGACAGTTACTATCCGGTTCATGTATTTAACGCGAATGAAACGGGGCTATTTTGGAAGAAAATGCCAAATCAGACCTATATAGCGAAATCAGAAAAAAACTGCATCTGGATGCAAAGCAGACAAGGATCTAATTACGTTACAGTTTCGCAGCAATGCTTCCGGTGATGAAACCCTTAAGACATCACTTCTTCACAAAGCTATGCGTCCCAGTCCACGAAGGACTTAGATTTGAGAAAAAAAAGAGGGGCGTGTACAAGACACAACCGCATGACGTAAACTACCTAAAGCAGTTTGTTATTGGTTGAAGCAATAGTTTAAATCAATAAAAATAGTCATATCATAAGAAACAAAGTAAATTCTGCAAGTTTGAGAATTCCGGTATTGGAAATAATTACAAAATAGTTTGAACTTGTACCGACTCTCTAAGCAGAATACCCTCTTCAAATGAGTGTAATAAGTGTTGTACCTTTTAATTCCGCCCTATTTTGCTTATCCTTTGACAGATACGCGTATCGACTACCACTTGTAATCTTCCTCAGTGTCAGTTATCCACAGTTTGGAGCCTAAGCGAAGCCAGCGGAAATCCCTTATACACTGCGTTGATGGTAGCGCAAGAAGAAAGCGCACTCGCTAGATTCAGAGACACGACCAGATGAAGAGACACGGTTTAATTTCCGCACAATGCTGTTGCATTTTCTTCAGTATACTATAGTAGGTTTCAAAATTCAGCAGTTTTGACACTTATGTGACCAGCGTCACTTTATCGGAAAATCTGCCATTTACTCTTTCAGAAATTTGATAAAGCTCTTGAAAAGTCTGTTCGAACCAGAATTGAGTCAAATTATTGCACGTGAGTTCAACAAATTTCATTGTTCTGGCAGCAAAAGTCAGAGGCTTTGTCTTAGGACGTCCACAAGAAGAAGAAGAAGTAGAAGAATTGGTTTGATAGATAGAAGAAGAATTAGTTTGACGAGAGAGGGGTAAGAATCAGTAATGCCATACAGCTTACTTTGCAATCAAACAGATCAATCAAAAATGCAAATCATTAAGCTTTTGCTAATTTGTGGACTGGAATTGCCTATATATTATTATTTATCAAAGAATTTCTATAAATCGTAGTAGCTTTCTTCCAGATTTTACGGCAAAATGGGCACAGAGAATTTTGATTTTTGCAGACATAATACTAATTAAAATTTGGTTGAGAAATAATCTTCATTTCTTCATTAAACTTGCAATTTCTCTAAGTTTAAGAAAATTATTGGAAATTTCCGATCAACTCGCAGCAACTTGCTGTTGTAAATTTATATGGAATGTATCATGGATGCTACAAGAAGCAATTATATTTCCACTACTCCGCTACTCCGGCTTTGAGACTGTGCCGATTTTGACATTATTTGTGACCCGGGGCTTCGTCTTCCTTAGAAAATTATTCGGTTCATTCTTGTGGAGGAACATTGGCAAACGCAAACGGAGAAACTGGCTAGCCTTCCTTCAATGCAATCCCCTAGAAAGGTCATGAACGAATAATGGAAGATGAGAAGAATTTCACTGGACGGCAAAATGCAAAAATGTGCTCGCACGCAATCGGCTGGTTAAAACATCGGCTTACTTTTCCCAAATTTTCCATAGTTTGCTGTTGAAAATCAATAATTTTGATTATTTGTCATAAATGGTACGTACATACATTTCCAATCGATTAATATGAAATATTTGGAAATAATACTATTAATGGCGGAGTTATTAGCGTGCAAAATCTGACATAATTTTGTGACCGTCGTAAAATTTTAGATTTCTAGTGCCGTGGTAGCGTAAGCACCCCATTTCATGCAATTTTACCGCACTCGCGTAGTAGATGGTTTTCAAATGTCGGCATTTGCATGTCTTCACTTGATTCGGAACCAGCTCTTGCAGAAAATATAGAATTGTAGCCCTCATAAGGGATGTTTAAATTAAATTGCTTACTAAAGGTGAAATTCGGTAGTTATGATTGCAAAATCCAGAACGGCGACGGTGGCATTGACTCCGATGGTGGGTTTGCGAGGCGATGCTGTGCAAAACGTGACGATGCGAAAGCGGACGCACTCGCGCCCGGCCGCCTTCGACCATCGGGATCGGCTTGTCAAAGCATACTGAAGGAAGTGAAATGAGCGCTCCGCTGGCTGATGCGTTCCCGTCAAAGAGTTGGCAAAGAATAAGAGAAAATGGGAAGAAGCAGTTTGCTTTTATACGGCAAGCAGGGTTGCCACACATACAGATTAATCTGTATTTTACAGATTTTACGGAAATTTTCCGATACAGAATCTGTATATACACAGGCCTGGTAGTGAGTCACTTTTTAGTGATTTGGTCACAGTTTTCGAGTCAGTCACTAATAAGTCACTATTTGCATGAAAAAGTCACTAAAGTCACTTTTTTCAGTAAAATGGTCACTAAAGTCACTATTTTCGTAAATATGACAACATTTAGAAGATCATATAAGAATTTTGGTAAAACAACAATGCCAAAATTGCTGCACAAATTTTCCCCAAAAACCTTGTTTTAAAAAAATTTCGGCTGCGCCGCTTATTAAACCATTGTTATGTCGACCTTTAGCTACAATTTTACTGTATTTGGTAGAAGTGAAGATGGATTTGCAGCTAAGATTATAGATGAAATTCTGAATTACTATACTTTTTAATAGTATTTAACACTGCAATATTCTGTATTGAAAATTTCAGTTTATATCACCCTATATCCACGTATTCAAAAACTGGTAATGATTAAATGTGTGAAATAAGTTTATCGGATCGAAATACGATAACACACAGTGCATTGTATTTCCCTGGATTGGTTTATCTCGAGTTAATCGGAAATTTTCAATAAATTTTGTGGTTGCAGAACAATTTCTGTTACAAATGCGAAATAAATTTCTGATGAAATCCGAAAGAGTTTATGATGGAGTTCATTTTAGAGTTTCTTATAAAAATCTCCATGCACGTGATAGTGATGAAAAATTTGATGGATTTATTTCAAGAGTATTATGTATTTGAAATGAATCCAGAAGTTTGTTCAAAACATTTCTTCAAAAATCTTTTATTCATCTCTGAGTTCATCGATCAAACTGTTTTTGCCAAGAATCCATAAGTTTCATCAGAACTTTAATGATTCATCCAATTCCAGAAGTTCCACCAACATATTTTTGGCTACATTTTGACGTAGGACTACGTCTCTGTTTTCTATACCTGGTGTCATTTCAAAATTTATGATACCGAGAGCGTTACGTTTGAGTGAAAGATTTCAAACGCTCACAGTATCGTCCCTACTTAACGAAATGATAAAAGAATCCCGTTATACGAAAGATGAAACTCCCGCGTTCCATTTGGAACATTCGGTGAACCTGAAAATCATTGATAAATAGTTGAAAAATTGTTTTAAAGTTTGACATTGCAAACGCTGAAATCTATAAATATGGGTAGCGGACAAAATTTCTCGTTCAGTCCACCAACGCTCTCTGATTGGTGCGCATCGTGATGGGCAACTTTGGTGCAGGAAGGAATGCGATCATGCGATAGCTGTTCGTCAGTTCCATTTCGACCAGCATCGGAGGAAGAGCTGGCGAGTGCCTCGGCTTTGGACTTCCAGTGCCAAAGGCGAGTGGCATTGGAAATCCGTTCACGGCAGCAAGCGGCAATGTTTCGGTGGCGGAGAAAACCCACTCGCATTGCATTGCGTGGAGAAATAATTTGAATTAATTGCCCAACATTCGTCCCGGTCCTTTTCAGGACCACCGAAACTAATTCCACAAGAGTTACGAATCGAAAAATGTTTCTTCATCGATCGAGAAAACTGCAGTGCAACCAAAAAGTGAAAAAAATTGAATGCCATTAATCAGCAACATTGATGAAGCCAGTCACTAATGATTCCACCTGGAATTTTGCAACGCTTTTTCCTATTAAGGCCATTTTGTGTGAAACATTGTTTAATTCTAACATTTTTCGAATTACAATGATCTACTCAATTCAATATTTTGGTTACTTTATCCGTTCATTGACAATTTACTCATTTCTGGGTTGGTTATTCGTTTAAAGCGTTGGGGTACATGCGGGCGGGGCATGCAAATGAAATAAACTGGAAAGCCACCCAAATGGGAGGAGCTTCGCCTGCTAATCTAGGGGTATAAAAGCTTTGTCCTCGGTTTTCTTTCGTCATTTTCGTTGGATCAGTCAAGGAGGTGAGTGGCGCCTCCACTACGACAGCAGCACACACCAACCCAGCGACGGCTCGGCTCGGCTAGAAATTTCATCCAAGGCAGCAAGCGGCGGGCCACTATACGACGGCTTCCAGCATTCAGCATGGAGAAAACCAACACGTATTGCGTGGCATGGTGAATTCATCAAAATCGTCCATAATATAAACGGTCCTTTTCAGGACCACCGAAAATCTTCCCTGAAGAGTTGGACCACCATCGATCGAGAAAAGCTTAGTGCAATCCAAAGTGAAAGACAGCTCGGCTTTGAAAGTCTCTCTAATAAAGACAAATCAATCAATCAACAGCTCGGCTTCTCAGAAGAAGTGAAGCCCACCATTAATTTTATCCACGGCAGCAAGCAGTGGGTCAGTTTTCGGCGGTCCAGTATTTAGCGCAGAGAAAACCAACACACATCTCGTGACATGGTGAATTCATGAACAAACGGTCCTTATCAGGGCCACCGAAAATGATTCATCAAGAGTTAGAAATCGGATTATTTTCATCCATCAGTCGAGAAAAGTGTTGTGGAACCAAACAGTAAAAGAGTGAATACTCGTTGCTTGGCAACAGCGGAGACGGTCACTCAATCTTATCCACGGAAGCAAGCTACGAGGCAATTTTCGATGGTATCCAGCATTCACCGCGGAGAAACCCAACACGCATGCGTGAAATGGTGAATTCATGTAATTTTCTTTCTTAAATCGTCCAGATTCCTTGAAGGTTTAATCCCATCGATCTGGAAAAGCGTTGTGCAACAAAAAAGTGAAATATTGAATGCTTGATGGCTCAGCAACAATGATAAAGCCGGCCACTAATGATTCCACCTGGAATTCTACATCGAATTTTCCAAATTAGAAACATTGCTGAATGAAAATTGGCTCATTTCTCGGTTGCTTAATGGTTTGAAGCGTCTGGGTGCAAGTGGGCGGGGCATGCAAACGAAATAAACTGGAAAGCCAGCCAAATGGGAGGAGCTTGACCTGCTAATCTAGGGGTATAAATGCTTTTTCCCCGGTTTTCTTTCGTCATTTTCGTTGGATCAGTCAAAGAGGTTGGTGGCGCCTCCAGTACGGCAGCAGCACAGACCAACCCAGCGACGGCTCGGCTCGGCTGGAAATTTCATCCAAGGCAGCAAGCGGCGGGCCAGTTTACGACTGCTTCCAGCATTCAGCATGGAGAAAACCAACACGCATTGCGTGGCATGGTGAATTCATCTAAATCGTCCAGAACGGTCCTTTTCAGGACCACCGAAAATCTTTCCAAAAGAGAATTGGATTCGATCGAGAATAGTGTTGCACCCAAAAAGTAAAAGACATCGTCGTTTCTCAGCAAGAGTGAGGTCGGCTATTAATTTTATTCACGGCAGCAAGCAGTGGATCAGTTTTCGGTGACCCAGCATTTAGCGCGGAGAAAACCAACATGCTTTGTGTGAAATTGCTAATTCATTTAATTTTCTTTCTTAAATCATCCTGATTCCTCAAAGGTTTCATTCCATAGATCGGCAAAAACGTGGTGCAATCGAAAAGTGAAAATATGCTTGGTGAAATGGCAAAATGGCTCTGACACAGTGATGAAGCTGGCTGCTAATGGTATACAGAGTTCATCAACGCATTATCCTATCCGGACCGTGTGTAAAGCATGGTTTAAATCTAACATTTTTCGATGATCCAAACCATTTAATATTTTGATAATTTAATCCTTTCAATGGAAATTTACTCATTTCTCGGTTGCTTAATGGTTTGAAGCGTCTGGGTACAAGCGGGCGGGGCATGCAAACGAAATAAACTGTAAAGCCACCCAAATGGGAGGAGCTTCGCCTGCTAATCTAGGGGTATAAAAGCTTTGTCCTCGGTTTTCTTTCGTCATTTTCGTTGGATCAGTCAAAGAGGTTGGTGGCGCCTCCAGTACGACAGCAGCACAGACCAACCCAGCGACGGCTCGGCTCGGCGGGACATTTCATCCAAGGCAGCAAGCGGCGGGCCAGTTTACGACGGCTTCCAGCATTCAGCATGGAGAAAACCAACACGCATTGCGTGGCGTGGTGAATTCATCAAAATCATCCATAATATAAACGGTCCTTTTCAGGACCACCGAAAATCTTTCCAAAAGAGAATTGGATTCGATCGAGAATAGTGTTGCACCCAAAAAGTAAAAGACATCGTCGTTTTTCAGCAAGAGTGAGGTCGGCTATTAATTTTATTCACGGCAGCAAACAGTGGATCAGTCTTCGGTGGCCCAGCATTTGACGCGGAGAAAACCAACATGCATTGTGCAAAATTGTGAATTCATGTAATTTTCTTTCTTAAATCATCCTGATTCCTCAAAGGTTTCATTCCATAGATCGGCAAAAACGTGGTGCAATCGAAAGCTGAAAATATGCCTGGTGAAATGGCTCTGACACAGTGATCAAGCTGGCCGCTAATGGTATAAGGAAGTCATCGATACATTATCATATCTAGACCGTTTTGTGTGAAACATGGTTGTAATTCTAACATTCTTGCGTCATTTTCGTTGGATCAGACAAGGAGGTTCGTGGCGCCTCCAGCCCGGCAGCAGCAGCACACACTAACACAGCGACAAATCTCTGCTCGGCCAGGAATCTCACCAGGCAAGAAGTAAATCTACGGCAGCAATCAGTTTCCGACGGCGGGGAGAACCAACACGGCATGGTGAATTCATGTCGTTTCCTTCCTAAAATCGTCCATTAAACGGTCCTTTTCAGGACCACCGAAACTAATTGCTCAAGAGTTGCGAATCGGATAATTTTCCTTCATCGATTTAGAAATCATGGTAGCTTGCGACTTTGACTAGAATAACTTATGAATACGCTCAGCGAAATGGTTTACATTACAACTTTACTCCATGCATAGCTCCGCCCATTCCAAATTTGCCAACGTATCTTGGTTATGTATTTTGAGGATATAAAAGTCGGAATCTCGCATGGACTTTTGTCCATTTTGACTCTTCAGTCGCCGAAGGTGGTTCTTCCGAGGAAGTGTTTCGTTGTGCCGGTTGTTGTGTGACAGGTGATAGTGAGTACATTCCGTTCGTTGCTGAAAGGATGCCGCGCCGTTTGGAAGCAAAATATCTTGCGAACTTCCGCAAGCGGAAGCGTGAAGAGCAGGAAATCGAAGGAGTCTCGCCGAGGCCTGCTGTGACGAATGCGGAACGCATGAGGCAGTACAGGCAGCGGAGGAAAAATGCGCGGGAAACTATCGGCGTAGGTGTCGGGCCCGGTGTCAATGCCGGTACGACTGCGGCTGCCAATCTTGAGCCGGTGCTCAATTTTGTGCTGGAACCTCTTCCGGGCAGGAGCACTGATCCGGTGAGATTTGTAGCAGTCCCAGTCAACGGTACATTGCCAAATGGTGCGGTTTCATATAGCGGTGAGTAAAATTATCATTTTCAAAGTGCATTCGCGGTCATGCAACTTGTATCACGCAAGCATTAAGTCGTTAGCATAGTATGATCCCGGTGCAGCTGTCAGGAAAAGTTTTCTGCTGTGCATTACTGCTGCAAGCTAGTTTGTTATCTAGTGTCGTACTTTCAAAAATAGCAGATAGCTGACTGAAAGCATTAAAAGTGCATGTATCTAATCTTTTTAAGTGAGCAAGTGTTGTTAAATAATACCATTCTTCAATTCATAATACTTAGTTGGTTTTATTTTTCCATTGAAACTCGGCTTGTTTCTTCGGTTACGTGCTTTTTTTTTACTTACTGACTTTTTACGATTCGGTACAATGTACAGGGTTTGATATGAAATATATCGATTTGAAAAGCTTATCGTGGGAAAGCTTTCACGTATTGATGTTTATGCTAATGATTAAAGCACTCCAATTCCACTACTTTTTACTTTTGTGCTTAATGTGGTAGAGTTTAGCGACAAATTCGTAAATTGAAAATCTGTAGCACTCATGGGGGACTCGACGGTTGACGTTAACACGTTGAGCTCGAAATGTGAACGTTGTATAATCTCTGTAATCCAAACATTATTCAATGGCAAGTGTATAGTAAGTTAAACATTTTCCTCATTTTTCCTAGGAATCGCTCCATCTATTCATGTAGATGGGGAAGCCCATGTTGAACAATTTCGATCCCAAGGTAAGTGCTTATTGACTGTTGTATGCATATTATTGTTGTGAAGATTTTCAAGTTTACCTGTCACCACATTAATTCCACAACGAAACCTATGTTTATTGATTGACGATACTTAATATACACTACTTTAGGAATACCCCTATAAAACTAAGATCATATTTGTCAACAGAAAGCATTTTTTGACGTATACAATATTTTGTGTATTTTTCTTCTCAAGAATATTTCAAATAATTTATGCCAGACACCAAGCCAGACACATTTTACCAAAAGCATTAATGATTTGGCAAACATTTAATCATTATTTTCAATCTCATTTTACAGAACTTGTTCCATTTCGTTCTGAGCAGAACGAGTCTGTTCTAATTCCTGATCACTTTGGTCAGGGTGAGTAAACTATTGGTATTATCATTACTAAATGGTGCGCATAATGAATCAATTAATGTTTACAGGAATTGACATATCTATACCAATTCAAGAAGAACCAAAATTCGATAAAGCTGATCGAGAGTTCCACAAACGGTTCACTGAAAATGAATTTGGTATACCGTGCAGCGTATGTGATAGGCTGTGGTTCATCAATGATCTAAAGTCAATCACCGAAGCTGCAGGGAGAGTGTTGATAGAGGGAAATCATTTTGAATCGGTCAATGAATTCAAAGTATGCCAGACTTGTCGCAGCAGTTTGCAACGTGGTGCTGTACCCAATTTGTCAACATCGAATGGGTTCAAATATCCACCTTATCCTTTGGGCCTTCCACCGCTGGACCCAATTAGTGAAAGGCTTATTTCACCACGACTGCCATTTATGCAGATTCGTCGCCTGCGCCAAGCGCAAGGTATGATTGACATATACATTTTCTCATTTTATTCGATTATATAAAATGTTATCCGAAATTTTAGGCAGTTACACGATCATTGGTCAGGTGATCAATGTTCCAGTAGATGTAGATGAGATGGTTAGGGCACTTCCACGCGAGCTTGAAGATGATTATGCTTTTAACGTGTGCATTAAAAAGCACCTTATTCATAAATCAAATTATTTGTCTGGATTCGTCAAAAAGTCTGTGGTGAAAGCTTGGTTGGAATATCTTGTTACCACTCCTTTGTATAGACGGGAGGGGGTAAGTTTTAACCAGGAACGATTGAGCGCTATTGCTTCTGAGCCTCAACCTGGTTCATCGCGGGATGGAGACGCGATCCAGCTGGATATCATCGAGGAAACCAATGATGTGGAGATGTTTGCTGGTCCACAACAGACACTTATGTGGAATGAGGATAAGTGTTTGGAAATCGCCCCAGCTCAAAACAGGAGACCAGTTTCCATCGTTTACGATGATGATGCCGAGGAGCTTTCCTTTCCGGATATTTATCTTGGACACCCCAGAAAATTCAAGGCTGGGACTCACGTCACGCCTTTCATGAAGGCTACCAGTGAGCTGAGACGGAGTGATAGGCGAGGAGCCAAGCCCAACCATTTGCTGTACATGGCTATGAAGATTCTGCGTCTTCGAGTTACCGAAGGGTTACAGCATGTCTTCAAAAGCGTGGGAACCGCGAACATAACGCGAGGACAGCTCAACGACCGAGCTTTCGTGGAAGGTCTTATGGAACGGAACCTGTCGTTTATGAAGTCGATACCAAATTCAGTGCAATATTGGTATCAAAGGAAACAGGACCTTTTCGCCATGATACGACAGTTGGGGAAGCCAACAATGTTCCTGACTCTGAGCGCCAGTGAAACTCAATGGCCTCTTTTGTTGAAGCAGCTACACAAACTCTCCAGTGAGTATAACGGCATTGATTTAACGGACCCGCTGCAGGAGCTGAGTGCTCTACAGCGAGCAACGCTGGTCAATGACGATGCCGTCACGTGCTGCTTGTACTTCAACAAGCTTGTCGATGTTCTCATGACGATCCTTTCTTCACCAAGGTTCAGCCCGTTGGGAAAGCATTACGTCGTGGACTCCTTCAAGCGCATCGAGTTTCAGCATCGCGGCAGCCCACATGCACATATCATGCTTTGGCTCGCAAACGATCCTAACGAAACTGTTTCTGAAGATATGCCTGCTACAATGGAACTTATTAGGAAAGTTAGTTCCATCAGCGCTGTGCATTTGCCGGAAACGATCAAGAAGCAGATTCATGACCACACGCGTACTTGCTACAAACGTAATGAAAAGCGTTGCAGGTTTAACATACCGTACTGGCCAATGAACGAAGAGCGAACACTGATTCCTCTCACCGCTGATGATAGTCGCCGTGATCGATTGAGGAAGCGTGCCTCGGAAATGAGACAAATTTTGGAAACCAAGGCATTTGACACGTTAGAGGAGTTTCTAGACGACTGTAAATGTACATACGAGTACTACCTTGATGTTCTGCGTTCTTCGATTAAGCGACCAACGATCTTCCTGAAGCGAGTGATGAATGAGCTATGGACGAATCCTTTCAACCCATGGATTGCTCAAAAGCTTCGTTCTAACATGGATTTGCAGTTCATCCTCGACGTGTACTCATGTGCGTGTTACTTGGTTGACTATGTCAACAAGTCCAACCGCGGTATAAGTGGATTGCATCGAGAGCTTATCGCTCTGCAAGAGCAGTATCCGGACCAAGATTACACGGCTTTGCTGAAGAAGGTTAGTTTGAAAATGCTGAACTCTGTGGAGATGTGTGCCCAGGAAGCTGCATGGGTACTTCTGCGATTGCCTATGTCTGAAGCCAGCAGGAAAGTTCAATTCTTGCCAACGATGTGGCCTCATGAAAGGATAAGATCTAGGAAACAGTACAGGCAGATGGATGAAGAGGAAATCGATGAGGATTCGACTGATGTGTGGACCAAGAACATTATCCAGAAATACGAAGAGCGCGATGGCTTAGAAGATGTGTGTTTAGCTGACTTCGCAGCACGGTACACTCAAAGAAGAGGTACTAACACCTACACTATCCGGAATGTTCCACGAATATTGAGATGGCGTGGCTACAGCATGAACGAGTTGGCTGAGTACAAGCGTGAATCGGTACTTTTGTTTTGGCCATTCAGAAGCGAAGTCTGCGACATTCTGGATGGCAACAAGTTTCTTCAGCTTTATGATATGAACGAGGCAGATCTCTTGAGAAAACGAAGGGAATATGACTGCGAGCTGAACTTGGAACAGACTGTAGAGGAATACCTTCGTACTTGTGAGAACGAAGAGGTTGGTGAGCAGGAGAATGCCGCTACAGAGAAGAATAATGAATTTGTGCGAACGATCATCATGGAGCCCAACAACGACGATATTGAACATTTGCCCACAGGAGCACTGAATGCTGTCATCAGGCAACGTACTAATGTCATGTCGAAAGAAGATTACTGTGCAATGGTGAGGACAACCAATGCTGAGCAGCGCGACCTCATCCTGCAAATGATCCACAGTTTGCACAGTTACGATGAAAGCAGCAAGCCGATGCAGATTTTCTTTACTGGACCTGCAGGGTGCGGTAAAACATTCACTCTGCGCATTTTAATGGAGACGATAAATCGCTACAGTCAAGCCCACAACGCGCAGAAGAACGCCTTTGTGGCGTGTGCTTCCACCGGAAAAGCAGCCGTTGCTATAGGAGGAACAACCGTTCATTCAGCGTTTCGGATTACTATGTCAAGGCGAGCCAATTCGAAACTCAGCTTTGAGATGCTGCAGTTGTACCGCAATGCTTTTGCAAACATTAAGGCGGTCATAATCGATGAAGTTAGTATGATTGGTGCGGATATTCTCAACACCATTCATGCGCGTCTTCAGGACATTAGTGGCAATTATGATGATCCATTTGGCGGAATTAACATCGTATTCTGTGGAGACTTGCGACAATTGCCACCCGTCAATGCAAGGCCTGTTTACAAGCCTACAGGTAATTCTTTTCACGGTGCTGTTCTTTGGCAAGCATTGGATTTCTTACCGCTTATTAAGGTTATGCGGCAGACAGATGTAGAGTTCTCCAGTATACTCATTAAGATTGGTAATGGCCAGCAAATGACTGCTGAGGAGACCAAACTGATTGAAAGTCGGTTCCGTACTGTAGAGTGGTGTAAACAAAACGCACCAGGAGCAATAAGGCTTTATCATCGGAATGCGGATGTTGAAGCATACAACAACGAAGTACTGCATAATCAGGATGCTCTGGACTGTATAGCGGATGACGTTTTTGCGGGATACAAGGACGCTGGTCAACTGGCAAGCTCTCGCATCAAGCTCTACAAGATGAGCGTCGTGGAAACCGGTGGGTTACCGTATTTGCTACGCCTTTCCGTTGGTATGCCATACATGATTACAACCAACGTCGATGTAGAAGATGGCGTAGTGAATGGTGCGATAGGTGAGCTGAAATATATTGAAAAGGATGAAGACGGCTCAGTTGTGAAACTATGGTTCAAGTACGACAACGAGACGATAGGTGCTGCGTTGAGGATCAAATCGCGACCAACTGTCTATTCAAAGCCAGGAATTCTGCAACCCGATTGGACTCCTGTTGCAAAGCGTTCAGGTAACATAAAGCTAAGCAGCATCATTAAATGCAAACGCATACAGTTTCCGGTGGTTAGTGCCTGTGCGTTAACAGTTCATAAGTCGCAAGGTGGCACTTTCTCCGAGGTCGTGTATGATTATGACAAGAGTCAAGATCAGCAATTGGTGTACGTTGGCTTGTCACGTGTTACGACGCTTCAAGGCCTTTACTTGACGAACTCCGCAAACTCGTTTAAATTTCATCATGCTAAGGGTAGCAACTCACCAAAGATGGTGGATTTAAGGAACGAGTTGTTGCGTTTGAGTAATCACCGACTGCGTACACTAGGAGATGAACTGAGTGAAGTAGTTGAAAACAGCGGCTCTGCATGCACATTGATGAGCCTCAATGTACAGAGTTTGAACGCTCACGCGCAGGACATAGCGACTGATCGAATCCTTTCAAGCGTAGAATTTCTCGCTCTGAATGAAACCTGGATGGATGCTACCTCTCCAATAGAGATTGATGGATATAAGCGCATCACCCAGTGCAAGCGAATGGGTATGAGAGCGGCTGGAGTCGCGATCTATCAGAAGGAAACGGCATCAACCGTGGCTGTTCCGCATCCCATCAAGCAACTCGGTGAGGATCGAGACGAGACGTTTGCCGAAGTGATCAACTATGGAGACATATGTGCAGCAAAGGTTAATGTTATGGGAACCGAAGTACTTCTAATGTCGGTTTACATTTCACCAGGAACAACCATAAGAAATACGAAGTTGTTCATGACGCGGAAATTGTTCAGATATGTTAGACTGGACACACCAATGGTTGTCACTGGAGACTTTAATATTGACGTTTCCAAACAAGAAAATTTTGATTTCCTTAACTTCATGAAGAAGCATTTAAATTTAACATTAGCTAATCCTCATAACGAAGCAACCACACTAGGTGGTTCGTGTATTGATTTAACCTTCATTAAAAACATTAGCGCAGAGTGTAGACGCTATTGCTCTTATTTTTCTTATCACCGTCCAATTTTGTCTGTGCTCGCAGTAGAAGTGCCCGAACTATCAAACATCTAATCTACAGGAAATACATCGCTACGCTCAAGAAACCGGAGCCCGGAATGCAACGTTATTCGATACGATACACAGCAAATGCTCACCACAAACAACACCTGGTCGCTAACAATCATCGGTAGCACAAGAACCTTCCCAGGAACATCAGAACCACCAAACACCAAACGGTCCTTTTCAGGACCACCAAAAATAGTCCACAAGAGTTATTGGAGAATTCCAGATCCAAATATTTTCATTCCTGTTCTTGACACTTCTTCTATTTCTTCTCTACTTCTTTTTCTACTTCTTTTTGTTCTTCTTGGCAGAAATCCAAACTGAAACGGAGCCTGCCTCTCAGCTCAGCGTTTAATCATCACTTAAACAACTATTAACAACTGAGAATTTTCTTTCAAATCTGCCATGTTCGTACGCACAAACACGGAAGTCAAGATCCTCGACCGTAACGGAAATGATGTCCAGACACCCTTGCTGTTGCTAGATAGCTGCGCATTCACCAGATAGGGTAGAAGCTTCAAAAAAGTTTATTACACGCTAAAAGTTGTCCTACGTCAAGCTTGCGGTTATGTCTCAGACATTACCCACCCCTAGTTTTTTCAGGAGTGCAGTATGAAGTCTTCAATATTTCAGCGAGAAGTTTTTCGAGGCATTTCTTGTCGTAGCGTATACCAGAGCTTTTATCTGAAATCGTTTTAAAATCGCTTCTAGAAATTCAGCATTTTTAATTGATTAAAACCACCAGTTCCTCAAGTTTTTTCTTACGGAATCTTTGCTCGAATTTATTGCATAGTAATAAAGTAATTGTACGATTGCAACTGATAACTATCATAATAAACTTTTGAACTACTGTTCCAATTACAACAACTATTATGTGAAAAACAACAGCTATCCAATTGGGGTTTTAAATTTAAAAAAAAATACTAATGTTTAATTTTTTTATGAACCTTTTTCTGAGCCACTATGATTTTTTTTCAGATTTTTAAAACATTAGTTTGAAGCCTAAAAACAATTTCAAAGAGATTTTTGAAATCACCTTTTGACAGCTTGGCAACTGTTTAACAGCTCCGCCCAGTGCAAAACCCGATGAGGGGTGATTCGACAAATCGCTCCCATACAAACTTCAAACTGATTTTAAAATAAGTTCCCGGGCACCAAAATTCAAGAAAATTTGGATTTCGGCTCAGTTTGGCATGCAGATTCAGAATATGGAATTATCTCAACAGCGCTATTGAAGGTTATTGAATAGAAAGAATTGATTACTGCCCCCATCCATATTAGAAAAAATCGAATAAAGTTTACATTGTATTTCGGCCACAGTAATATAACATTAACAATGGATTCATTTAGTCTCATCAGTAAAATTCCATGTGTTTAATTTAGACATTTAGACAAATTTTATAATCAACATGCATAAACCCATCAGCATATGAAGTAACAAACATCAAGCATCGATGGAAAACTTGTTTTTTACCTGGTAACTAATTTGCTTGAGATTTCTACTTGTCAGAGATTTTCCCGGAACTTATTACCTGCAGTTTTGGTGTAATAATCAATCTGGGCCCTGGTCTTGGTTTATATCTTCCAGGAAGCTATGATTTCAGATTTGTGGCCGTTGTACTATGCAGTAATGATTGGAATAGCTGAATGTATAAGCAATGGCAAACAGTTCTGTAAAAGTCAGGTCTCAAAGTCTTCTGATATAGTTATACCACCAACGAATTCATCAAATGTTCAGCATGTAAATTTAATTTTTCAAAAATTTTGAGGTCACTATTTAGTCACTATTTGGTCACTTTTTTGATTATTTTGGTCACTAAAATCACTATTATTTTACCACCTGAACGCTACCAGCCCTGTAGAATTACAGATTTTTTGAAAACTTAGAAATTATACAGATTTTACAGATATGTTTACAGATTTTCTGAAAAACAATACAGATTTATACAGATTTTTGAGCCAAAGTCAAAATACAAATTTTGGATATTGCTGTCAACAAAAAAATCAGCGTGACAATCCCAGTAAGAGTTATAAGTACTTGGATTTTCATTGTTTCTTAGTCGATTTTTTGCCTTTTTCTCAATAATTATTGATACAGATTGAAAATACAGATTTTTTGCTTTGAAATACAGATATACACTGCGGCCACTTTCTATAGCCGCACCCACGATTTCACACTTCTGGCAATTTCTACGATTCAATTGAAAAATTGACAACCCCGGACCCAGTTGGTTGAGCCCAGGTGAATGCCGAGTCAGGATGACCGAGGACGAGGATGACAGTGAGGCAGATGACAGCGATGCAGCGGATGCTGAAAGTGAATTCGAGATTATCACGGATGGCGATAAGGAACATGTATCGTTTGTGACCAAGAGCGATAAAATCGATTGCAAATTGACAAAGATATCCCTTTCGGGCGTACCAGCTATGATCAATTGATTATTTATGCTTGCATTTCTGAGCCTCAGCTTTGATTGGAATTGTTTACAGAAAACGCCACAATAAATTAAACAAAAAGTACACAGTCACCCTATAAGTAGAAAAAGTTTTATCCGTTGTATTTTTATAAATATTAATTTAATCCAGACATAAAAATCGATAGAAAAGTGGTACCGTAATCCGGGGTAACATTGATCAGAATTTTCGATCTTTCTTGAGTAATTCTCTTGTTAAAGCAAATGTTGCATGTTTTATATTTTTAAAACAAGTACTGGCCCTCTGATTATGTGTTGAGCTACTCGAAAAAGTTTTGTAAAATATTTAAACATGTTTAAATAGGCTTTGTAGTCTAATTTTTGATTTTGTTGATTTAGGGTAACATTGATCATGTCAGTGATCAATGTTCGTTTGTGTTGAAAATACCCTTACTTACTAAATTCGGGGTCGCTGATATCGAATATGTTGTATAAAATTCTTACAAGTTATGTACTTTTTGAGTTATTTTAAGATTAAAATCCTCCAAACTACGAATAACGCCTAAAGGTAGGCAATGGCTTAAGGGATTGATAGCTTACTTTAAATAAATCTACATTTTATTGAAAAGAGCATTTACATAAAAGTTTCGTTCATTAAATCAAACTCTAGGATATCATTTTGAAGTAATACAGTGATTTCGAACCTCATATTGTATCTAGTATTCATGCCATGCCGGATAGACCTCCTGACATCGGAGGGAACTATGTTGACGGCTCTTGTGCTGGCCATGCAATGCCAGCTTACATTGATGCAGAACAGCTACACGGGGAGCTCCACCTGCTCTGGATCTCCGGGGTTAACGAACCACTCCCGAACGCACCCTTCCTGATACGGTATCTTCCTGTTGGGTTCCTGTTGCCCAAAGCACAGTTCTTCCACCTCTCATAGTTGGTCGGCGATTCAAACCAACGATTTATATGGCACAACAGGACACTATTATTTTCGCCGAATCCGTGAACCAGATATCATCCAAAGTTCAGGAGACGTGTGCACCATATGCCGAAAGAAAAATACCTCTAGCTCCCAAGCTTGTCGTATTGGGAACTGGGATAGACAACATGCAAGGACGTTACTTCGTGGGCTTCTCGGATGTTCACTAGTATGGGACACGCTTGTATGGAAAAAATAAATCCTCGCTCCAGTCGACTTTTTAGATCCCATTTAGGTCCCATATGAACTGTACAAAATTTCAGCGCAATCGGTGAAACTATAATTTAGCGCAAGCGGTTCAAAGTTTTCATAGGATTTACTATGGGAAAAGTTACTCTTTCAAAGAAAAAATCCCAGAGGTCGCCCTTTGTCTCCTTAATTCAAATTGATCAACGCTTCTTGTAGAAATAACATTTATGAAACTTTTCTTCGAAGACCGCAAAACGATTGGATGCTTGTGGAAAAAGTTATTGATTTATTACCGATTAGTGATCCAAAGAACGGCTTTTTGTTTTGTTTTATCAGCAGCACTGCTGCTGCCGTTGTTGCATGGGGTGGCGGGAGGTATCACCACCCCCAGAAACAGCAGCATCCAAAGCAGCAGCTACAGTGCTGCTAATAAAACAAAACAAAAAGCCGTTCGTTGGATCATTAATAGGTAATAAATCAATAACTTTTTCCACAAGCATCCAATCGTTTTGCGGTCTTCGAAGGAAAGTTTCAAAAATGATTTTTCTACAAGGAGCATTGATCGATTTGAATTAAGGGGACAAAGGGCGACCTCTGGGATTTTTTCTGTGAAAGTGTAACTTTTCCCATAGTAAATCCTATGAAAACTTTGAACCGCTTGCGCTAAATTATAGTTTCACCGATTGCGCTGAAATTTTGTACAGTTCATATGGGACCTAAATGGAATCGAAAAAGTCGACTGGAGCGAGAATTTGATGTTTGTCCCATACTAATGTTCACTCTGAACTGAAATCCCTTGCCAGAGCAACTGATTTATTAGTAAAACTGACAAATATTTTTTGACTGCCGTACTCAAAAGTGTCCAAACTTATTTGGCATTTCATATGGCGTAGCGCGACCGGAGTCATATATGACAATAAACCGTCTAAACACGTTTTTGCAAGAGGCTAAGGAGTTTGACGATCATGTTCACTTGCATGCTGAAGGATTGCAACCTCGTTTGCTAGACGATAGAAGCATACCTGAGTCAATTAAAAGACTATCATCGAGTTCCTGTCATCTATAAATACGAATGTACAGTACCATCCTGCGGCCTAATTTTCAGTAAGTTTTATCCATTTAAAAACATTGAATACTCCAATACAACTAACTCATGCTCACGAAAAGGCTAAACAAACATGCACAGGGAAAAATTTCTACTCAGTGGCTGAGTTGGTCTTACTCAGAAATCGAAAAATCCTTTGTTTTCTTACTCAGTTTCCGTAAAAAGTGGGACAACCCATTGCCAATGGGTTGTCCCACTTTTAGCCGAAACTGAGTAAGAAAACAAAGGATTTTTCGATTTTTGAGTAAGGCCAACTCACTCAGTCATTGAGTAGAATTTTTTCTCAGTGCTGATGGCAATACCAGTCGCATTGACAATGATCGCGACGATTATGAAGATTTTGGCGGCAGCGACTTCAAGAGGATCAGGTATGAAGATGCGACAGAATGCGATGAAAACATAACAACCACTAGGAAACATTATAAAATAGATCAAGCAGCATTAATGTTCACTTTGAGTTTACACAATAAGAACAACATCACGAGAAGTGACGTGTATGAAATCCAAAGGAAAACAGGTTCAATATTTTCAGAGTTAAGTCAACTATTGGCCGGTTTACATATGAAATCAGAGAATATTAAGGACACATTTAACTTTAAGAGCTACCTAGAGAAAATGACAAATTTGTTCAGTTTTTTTGCCTTTCTCGTTCACCTAAGTGAACTGAAAGGCTATATGTTCACTCAAAAAAAAAAAAATTTCGATAGGAGGCTCGGAGGGTCAAGTCGCATATACCAATCAACTCAGTTCGACGAATTGAGATGATGTCTGTATGTGTGTATGTATGTGTGTCTGTGAACAAAATAAGTTCACTCACTTTTAAGGCACTTCCCATTGCCCGTTTTTCTGGATTATAGCTCGAATCGAACCGGAATTTTACCGCATTGTTTGCTATTGAAAATGATTCGGATCGGTCAAGGCGTTTCGGAATTATGGCCAATTTAGTGATCCGGACCAGCATTTTTCACCCGAGCGACAGGTGTAACAGCCTGCTTAAGTTGGTGCGCGACGACCGCCACGACGGACGCCGCAGCCCGCAGCACACCACGAGAACGAAAGTAAGAGAGAATGTGAGAGAAAACGACGACGACGAAAGAGCGGCGCTAACGTGCTATACATAAAGCAAAAAAAAAGCCTAGAGTTGTCACCCATCACTAACGAACCACGATGAGTGTGATGATGGCAACTTATCCTGATATTTCAAAGTTTCCTTTTGAACAGGGGAACCATTAGGGAGATCATCCTGTAGCCACCAGAGCTCCAATAGGAGCCGACATGTAAATTAGTATATAAAATTTTTAAATAGTACCAAGACAAAAATGTATATAAATAACCATAAAGATGAAGTGCCAGAAGGGCAGATCACTTGAAATGTAAAATAATTGTTAAAACCAAAAGAATATGCAAATAAAATGAATTTTAAGTAAGTAAAAGGGAGATCATCCCGGATCCAGCCCGTCCCAAATTCTCAAAAATCGTGTTTTGGGACCGTTCATAAACCACGTAGACTTTATGGGGCGAAGGGGGTGGGTCTGGCCAAAGTCTACACTCTATACAAATTTCAAAATTTTTGTATGGATAATAGTCTACGAGGGGGGGGGGGGTGGTTTAAACGACCAAATTTTGGTATACGTGGTTTATGAACAGCCCCTTCGGAATGACGAATCAGTGGTAAGACCGATTGCCCCCTCCCCCTAAAGTAATACGTCATCGAAATGGGATAACTGGCATGGGTACCCAGCGCTTCGACGCCGACTCAAACCCACCCGAGTGCATGGGCTGTGTGGAGGTGGCAAATCGAGCATAGCACCCAACCTCACTGCCATTCAAGGTTCGATAGCGATGGCAATGCTAAGTGACGGACGGGAGGCAGCCGAAGGTTTTCGTTTTAAATTACAGTCAGGTCTTTTTTACGCGGTTTTCATTTACGCGGCCGCGTAAATGAAAACTCCATACAAAAAAAAATCATCGTCTTATTTTTGCATGATTTGTCAAGAAATGGTGAGACTTTTTTTACGCGGTTTTTCGAATTTTGAACTGAGTTTTTTTTACGCGGTACGTATCCCCCGCGTAAAAAAAACCTGATTGTACGTTCGTATACGAGTCGACTTCATGTGGGGCTGTTCATAAACCACGTAGACCAAATTTTGACCATCTCAGACCCCCCCCTCCCCCTTCATAGACTTTCGTCCACACAAAAATTTTGAAATTTGTATGGAGCGTAGACTTTTGTCAGACAACCCCCTCCCCCCAAAAAGTCAACGTGGTTTATGAACGGCCCCTGTGCAGCAAACGGCTCAAACATGCATGATCCGTCATCATTTTTCGGAAACGTGATATCAGGGAACGTCCACAAATTTCGTCACGCGAAAATTGCCGATTTTCAAACCCCGTTCCCCCTATGTCACACTTTTTGTATGAGAACTCTAAAAAAATGCTCACACTTTCACACTTTGCTGAAGCCCCCCTCCCCATCAACGCGTGATGTATACGCTCAAGAATTTTTGCCATGTTCCCAAACGTGTATCTGGCGAACAGGATGCTGTTTAATCATCAAAACAGTAATCATGAAGCATCCATTACGTACGTCACGCTAAAATTGGTAATGTACATCCCCACCCCCTCTCGCACGGGGTTTTCTGTGCGTTTTTACGAGTCAAACTATCCCAAACCCATCTCCCACTCCAAACGTTACGTTTTTTATGGGTATTCCCTTATATAATTTTTCTTATAAGAGGAATAAATGTTCTTATTGGCCGTTGGGATTTAAGATGTTTTAAGAGAAAAAATTCTACTCAGTTACTGAGATGGATTTATTTCAAATATTTTTTTTCCCTGCTCAGTTTTAGTTAGAAGTGAGGCAACTCATTGAGTTGTCTCAGTTTTAACTTAACGGAAATTAAGTAAGAAAATAAAAGTCTTTTCTTTTTCTGAGTAGGACCAACTCAGTGACTGAGTAGAAATTTACCTCGGTGTATGAATGTAGTAAGGCAATGGCACGTCAGGTAACGGTAAGTGATAACGCTAAGTTGCATACATCTGGGCGTTAAATTGGATATTTAAGTAAGACCAACTCATCAAAGGGACGAATGACCGAAAGGTTAAAGTCCCTCTAAAAATCAAATACACACACCAACTCATTGGCCAAGTGGAAATATTTCTGCATGAGTGCACGTTTTCGTTTTCATTGAGCCATTTTACGAGACGTTTCGGATCAGCTGATCGCTGATTCACGTCCTAACTCGTGAAAATCAATATCATCATCAACATTGTTGTCACTCCGTAAAATGGCTCATACCAAAGGCACAAGCCCAATGTTCTCTATTCCACAGGTTCGGCCATTCAGACAAAGTGGTATTTGTGATGTGATATTTTTAAAGACTTTAAAAGTGGCGCGAGGAGTTGCTAGGACATATCCTACCCTATCCTACCCACAAAAAATGCTGGGTTGGACAGTCCATATGTCCTACCATCCTAGGTCCTACCCACACTCTTAGAAAAAATCATGTAAATTAAAGCTCACTTGGATGCACATAAAAGGAGCGGCCCGTTTGAGACAAATTTACGTCTTCTATCACAAATAAAGTCAAGCTAGCAATCGCTAGAGCCGAAGCGAGAGATAAAACATACGTATGTAAAAAAAAAACAAACAGGATTTTAAATCTGATCTGCTGATTGAGAAGCACGTGCTATACCTCTCGGCTGTATCTCCGAGTTGTTAAATAAATGATAAATGTAAAACTAGGTAAATGTAAAGATAGGTAGATCAGATAGATTTGTTTGACATCTTGTGTAATTGAGTCAAATTTGCCATTCAGTCATGAAATGTTTACGTATGTTGATGGTTTACGTCATGTGTAAATTCCTAATTTTTTAAGAGTGCAGATTTGTGTACTACTGCCTCACCGCTGTGTCAAATGTACACAGTTACTTTTCCGGCTCTGGCGCTGTTATGAGAACAAAATTAACAATAATTATTGCACTGATCGATTCCTGATAATGCATGTCATCGTTCAGAGAGAAACTTATTTAATAATTTTGAACTTTGCTCCCATACCATGGACTTAATTTTTCACTTGTGTTTTGTTGAAAGAATATTCTATGGCACGAGAAAGGCACCATCACCGCTAGGTGGATGAATAAGGGTTTTTTATTCTTCAATCACTTAACCTAATTTACAGCTCTTTTGTTTACTAGGGCACTGCGTGAGCGATTCCAATGAATTAATTACATCGGCTGTTTTCCTACTCTCCGCATCGACCAATGTGGCGCTAGCTTCTATGCGCGAAAAATCGCTAAAAGTAAATCGCAAAAATATTGTATGGCGAATACCATCTAAAGACAAATTCTTCAAAGTGGAACACATTATTCGAAAAAATATTTGGTAGTGGTTGTGCACAATGGTGACCACTATTAAGCCTACCAAATATTTTTTTCGGAAAAAGCTTTGTATTTCAAGTAATTCAAGTTTAGATGCATTTCGCCATACTGTGGCTGCGCGCAAAGCGGGTAGTCCATTGGAAGCTGTACTTACAATTTGTACAGCGCCTAAATGTACTCTATTCTAATTCTACTATACCCAACTGGTTGTCGTTGCGCTGCTTTCACTTTCTACCGTATCATGATATATAGAATGATGAGCACGAGGAAGCTGATGTGTGACTGTAGGTTGTTCCTGCTTCCAGTCCGATTGGGGGTCCATTATGAGTTGCCGTTCGCCGATGTCCAAGTATCCGGGTCCATTTGAGGGGAAAAGAGCAACTGACGAAAGTGCCGGGGCTGGGATCGAGCCCATGACCATCTGCTTATGAAGCAAACTACGCCACGGGCCCCGGCAAATTTGTTCAGTATTATCAGCACTGATTTTAAATTTTTCAATTTCTTAAGTAAGACAGATAACTTTTAGCTACGCCAAGAAGAGAGAGAGAACCGTTATGCGTCCGACATTTTTTTTTTTTGCTTTTTTCTTCACCGTGCTTTTCAAATGGGCGCTAGGTACCCGGGTGCGGGTACCCTGTCGGCCACATAAGGGTTAATAGCAGTACATGAAAAAAAAAATCAAACGGAAATATACAAATGAAACTGTTATCCCCATCTGGATCTACACCGATGAATTTGAGGTAAATGATTCTCAAAGTTCGCACAATAATCGTCACTCGGTATATGGAATATACTATAATTTTCCAACTATTCCAGAAGAAATTCAAAGGATTCAATCAATTTTTGTAGCAGGCATGTTAAAAAAGGTTGATGTTAAAGAGAGTGGTATAAACAATTTGTTGTATGCACTAATAGAGGAGTTTTCCAATTTGGAGCAAAACTCAGTGGACCTAAGAGTTGGAAGCAATACAGCTCATGTTAGATTTGTACTATGTCTTTTACAAGGCGATAATTTAGGTATACATTCTACTTTATGTATGTCCAGTGGATTAGGTGCAAATTTCTACTGTCGGTTTTGCCGAAGGCCTAAGGAACTGCTTAGATGTGATGTGAAGGAATATGCTGATTGCATGCGTCGCAGGGCTGATTATGAGGAAGGTGTAGAAATGAATATGCACAGCGAGACTGGCATTCAATCAAACTTAGTATTTAATGAGCCAACTTCGTTCTACGTAGTGGAAAATAGAAGTGTTGACGCTATGCACGACCTTTTCAGTACAGGCATATGTAAATATGGTTTTACGGAAATTCTAGATCACTACACTTATAACAAAAAGTATTTCACGATTGATGATTTCAATAGGGTTAGGCGCAATATCGGCGAATTAAGTTTGGGCAGTGAGCTCAAGCGGATGCCAAACATTCCAGAAACCTGCGGCAGCAAAGAGAAACGTAAATCTGTATGAAATCGTCTTACATCGAATGCGTATATTCTGCCATTATTTCACATTTATTGTTGGCCGGTTTGTTCCGAAATATGATGAAATATGGAAATATTGTGCCACATTGGTAGAATTGGTAGACATGTGCTTAAAGCGATCATTCACAGATGAAGAACTTAATACGTTACAAAAATTGATCACAAGTCATCACATTGTATCTGCACCACTTTAAACGAGATTTGAAACCAAAGCATCATTTTTTGATCCATTATCCAAAAGTCATTCGTACTTCGGGACCAGTAGAAACAAATATGTGCTTCAGAAACGAGTCAAAGCAGAAGGGCTTTAAGCAATATGCCCAACAACGACACCAGCAGAGAAATTCAGAGACGCATTGTGGCAGGGAACCGTGCTTACTTTGGACTCCGCAGAACTCTACGATCGAATAAAGTTCGCCGTAACACGAAGTTAACTATGTATCTACAAAACGCTGATTAGACCGGTCGTCCCCTATGGGCACGAAACATGGACCCGGACCAACGCGCCGTTGAAGTTTTCGAACGGAAGGTGTTGCGTACCATCTACGGCGGAGTGCAGATGGAAGACGGGACTTGGAGAAGGCGAATGAACCACGAGCTGCATCAGCTGCTGAGAGAACCAACCATTGTCCATACCGCGAAAATCGGGAGGCTACGGTGGGCGGGTCACGGCATCAGGATGTCGGATAGCAACCCGACTAAAATGGTACTCGAGAATCATTCGACTGGTACAAGAAGACGTGGAGCGCAGCGAGCTAGGTGGGTCGATCAGGTGGAGGACAATCTGCGGGCCCTACGCAGAGTGCGGAACTGGAGACAAACAGCCATGGACCGAGTGGAATGGAGACGGCTACTATGTACAGCAGAGGCCACCCCGGCCCTAGCCTGATCGGTAAGGTAAGTACGAATCAATGGAACATTAAATATTTTTGCATATGATGCTTATGTGATTCAGTCTATGACTCTAATACCCATTGGCTCCGTATTATTTTCCAATATAAAGTATATGTTATACATTATGAAATAAATCTATATGATTTTAATTGAACTTTACATGGAAAACAATATGGAAAAAATCTATTTGCTTTTTGTAATGATTCGAAAATGAAAAAATTCTTAGTTTGTAAGTCCAATCTATGCCTTTTTATAGATTGCATTGATCGTTGAAGTGTATGGGGCATGCCGACGAAAAGAAATATTAAAATTGGGGTTGAACGACATCGAAGACATTGGGGATAACTTAAGATCCCCAAAAAGAAAACCAAAATCGTACGACATCGACAGTTTGTCATCACGGCAGCTGCATGCACCTGGTGTCGACTTGCTGAAGCTTCGCAACTGCGTTCGGTGAATACAAATCTACTTACGTTTTTATGTCTGTTATCGTTCCGGTAAATGTTGATGCATAAGCCTTCCGAATCAATACGATGTCTAAAACCGTTGCAGAATTCCTGAAACTACCTTCGCCAGCAGAATATACCGCAACTGTTTTCGGCGATACTCAGCGTTCCAATCATAACGAAAAATGACATATGCTGAATTAGAATATGCAGTTGTCTTGATAGGAAACACTAGTTAGAATGTTCTTCTAATAATTAGAATCTAATTTGTCGGAAACGGTATCATGCGTCTCCATACAATATCATCAGCATGCTGGAAAAATAATACTTCAACGTTTATCGACAAAAAACACGCGTCACCATCATCTTCGTCATTGCAACTGGCGGAAAGAATCTCAGCGAATGAGTTTATAAACAACGCTCCAAAGGCAAAACAAAAAGTGAAAGTTCAAAAAGCTACGCAGCATATCAACCGACTGAAAACTGAGCGAAAACATCAAAAGTGCTGTCTGCTTTCCGGGAGGAAGGTGGACCAAAATGTATCCTCTAGATTTTTGGGTAGTTTGCTTGATTGCATTTTTATTGCAATGCATTAGTTTTCTGCACTTTACTTATCATATCATCGGGAACAGAATATTTTCCTCACCTCAACGTTCTCTGAGAAAAAATCTCCAAAGAGTTATAAACCGAGATTTTTAAGTTTCAATGGTGATATTGTGTCAATTTTTTCAGAATGCTAAGCAGAATACCCTTTTCAATTGAATTGTACCTTTTAATTACGCTCTCTAATGCATATTCCTGGACAAATTTTCGGCAACCTACCTTTTGAGTTCAACTCCGATTTTGAGTACGTTCATCGTCAGTCTCACATCAGCATTATACGACATTCTCCTCTATTCGCCAAGCCTCCCCGGTGGCGCCGCATCATGAACGTGTGGATGTTGTTCTCAACGATGAGACGACGCGATGGGGGCCGGCCGCTTGTATGACGCTTGACTGTGTGTGTGTGTTTGGGTGTGTGTCTATTTGGGAGCAGAAACTTTGTTAAAAATTAATTATAAAACTTGGAAATTATGGAAACTTTTTCCCGTCGTTGGCAGACAAGACGGGTTTTCTTTTCGCTTGTTGGCAAGACTTTCCACCTGCCAAGAGGGATTGGGAGCTACACCTTCGCTTCGAGTAGCATATTTACCGTTAATTTAGTATCCTAGGTGAGTAGGTATCTGTGATGAGAATGAAAAGTACTAGATTGGTCTTTGGGTTTACAGCCTTTTATTGATTGATTCGAAAATTGATCAAGGTCAGCTCGGAGGTAATAGGTAATCTAAGTTTACTTTAACCTTCTTCAAGATCCAGTAGGTGCCCAACAGCAGGGTGGGTAACAGCAGGAACTTCGAGAGCAAGTTCAACCTTCGTCATTAAACGGGACTAGCGTTTTGATAAAATCTCACTCTATCACAGATTTTTTTATTTCGCATTCTACTAACGTCAAACGCAGAAGTAGTTAGGTATTCCATGATTGCTGCAGACTACCGCCAACAATCAATCAATATCATTCCAATTGCGATTATTGCAGCTACGCTTCTGCACCGGTTGCGTATGCAAATGACGTCGAATTGGAAACCGGCAAAAACTGCAGATACCTATGTAGACGGAGTATTTGGAATAGCACAAGTTTCGAACAGGGAAAACTAGTTAGGGCAGCCGCCCAGGACATGGAAAAGGGGTTCTCCGACCCGACAAATGGCAACCACTGACTGTCGTCGTTGGTCTCTGTATCGTTGATGGAATAGAATATAACTTCTCGGTAGTATTTGATTTTGGAAAGGAATATGAATTTCATTTAATTGGATCTTTTGTGAAAGCGACCTCATATAGACATTAAGTTGTCACATCTATACTTAACAGATAATGCTTCTTAATTTAAAACAGCTCCTCATTGGGGGCGTTCATAAACCACGTAGACTTTTTGGGGGGAGCGGGGGTCTGGCCAAAGTCTACGCTCCATACAAATTTCAGAATTTTTGTATGGACAAAAGTCTACTAGGGGAGGGTGGGGTCTGAGATGGCCAAAATTTGGTCTACGTGGTTTATGAACAGCCCCTTGAGTAGCCATACCCTGAAAAATTTTCGCAACGAAAAGAATCTATTGCATTTTGTACAACATGTTGAAAAAATCTAGCTTTTTTTACTCAGCATTAGCGGGGTGCGCTATTGAGCTCTCGAGAAGGAAGTGAAACGCTCATGTAGACGGGACAAAAGAGCGTGGGCGGACTCCTAAGCCGACGAAGGCGAGAAAGCCGCAAATACAGGCAACATCTGTCTCCTCAACGATGTTTCACGTCGCCTTAGTGGGACTAAGATGAATGCTACGATGCCCGTGAAAGACACGTCTGGACATTATTGAACGATCCGGCTGACCAGTTGAAACACTGGCTGGTTCGAGCATTTTGGAAACCTTCTTCAAGTGTCGGTCACGCCATCAACACATCAGCATGATCGGCCAAGGGTTCGACACATTACCCGTTTCAACACCGAAGCTCCATCAGTGCAGGAGATAGAAACAGCCATCCGTAGCATGAACTCGCACAGTGCCCCAGGGGTCGATCGCATATCAGCTGAGATGCTCAAAGCTGACCCCGTAGTATCCGCACAACTACTGCATCAATTATTCTGCAACATATGGGAAACCGCGACATTTCCGGCCGACTGGATGCAAAGTGTCTTAGTAAAGGCACCCATAAAGGTGACCTGACTGTTTGCGATAATTTGCGGGGCATCATGTTACTGTGAATCGCTCTCAAAGTCCTCTGCAAAGTGATTCTTAACCGGATACAGGAGAAGATTGACGCAACTCTCCGACGGTAGCAAGCAGGGTTCCGTGCCGGACGATCCTGTATGGACCATATTGTCACGCTCCGTATCATTCTGGAGCAAATCAATGAATTCCAAGAGTCTCTCTTCCTGGTATTCATTGATTTCGAAAAAGCTTCCGACCGTCTCAATCACGGAAACATGTGGGAAGCCCTCAGGCGCAAGGGTGTCCCTGAGAAAATCATCGGCCTCATTGAAGCACAGTACAGAGCATTTTCGTGCAGAGTACTGCACAACGGTGTTTTGTCCGATCCCATCCGGCACGGTCAACCCTTCCAGCTTTATGGTAGCTGGCCAATCAGTGGAGAATGTTGAAAGCTTCCAATATCTTGGTAGCCAAATGGCGACACCAAGATCGACATAGGTGCACGGATCAAGAAGGCGAGGGATGCTTTTGCGAGTTTAAGAAATGTATGGAAAAATAGCCAGATCAGTCGACGCATCAAAATCCGAATTTTTAACTCGAATGTGAAATCTGTGCTGGTATACGCCAGTGAAACCTGGTGTGTTTCAGCGGAAAACACGCAACGGCTGCAGGTCTTCGTCAATAGATGCCTGCGGTATATAATTCGTGCATGGTGGCCTTACATTCGGATCTCCAATGTGGAGCTCCATCGTCGATGTCATCAAAAGCCGATAGCGACAGAAATTCGGGAGCGAAAGTGGGGGTGGGTCGGCCACACTCTACGCAGGGGTGGGAATGAAATCTGCAAACAAGCGTTATACTGAAACCCAGCAGGACATTGCAGCAGAGGCAGACCCAGAGGCTCATGGTGGCACAGCCTAAATAACGAAATCAAGCAAGTCGACAGAAATTTGACCTGGTCACAAGTCAACGCGATGATGGCTGGCAATCGCCCAGGATGGAAATCTTTCAATTCGGCCCTCTGCACCACCGTGGGTGCTCAGGACTGAAAGTAAGTTAGCATTAGCGGGGTGCTGACGGAGGTGGCCAACCACGCGAGTTACAAAAGATTAACCAGACTGAGACTCCTGTTTTGCAGCTGTTCGATTACACCGTTCAACACTGAATTTTGTTATGGAATGAGAAAAAAAGAGCAGGGGTTTGGGACCCTAGAAGTGTCAGAGTGAAATAGTTTTTGAAAAATATTGGCCCGGTCTAATCCTTCACAGTTTATGACCATATGTATGGAGAACTTGGGGTGTTCCATTGATTTGTGAATTAGAACGCGCTATGCATATATTTAGGCGTTAGACAATAACGAAACAATCATAATTAACTTTAATTGGCTTTTTTCGGTGATATGAATACTACTCAAAGTAAGAGGGAGTAAGGAAAGTAATGAAAGAATACGATGGATAGATACGCAAAAACTAATAAAACTTCGGTTCGCAATAAAGATCATTAGGGTACAATAGGAGCATGCGAGATGAAAAACGCGAAAAAATCCAATAAGTAACGTTCGCTCGTCATGAATCTCTGAACAAGTACCACCGATCGATAGAACCGAAAATACCGCCGAGCAACATTTAACAGATCACAACCACGATCTTTTTGCCAGTCTAGGGATAGTAGTATTCATCTAACTACTATTACCTAGCCGTTCAACTCGAGAACGCATGGCAAGAAGATCGTCGTTGTGATTGTGTTGCTCAACAATGGCCCTCTGTTAATTTCAATTTCTGTTCAATTTCTCTTATCGCTCGCTTGCGTATCTATCCATCGTATTCTTTCATTACTTTCCTTACTCCCTCTTACTTTGAGTAGTATTCATATCACCGAAAAAAGCCAATTAAAGTTAATTATGATAAAGTCATGCGGTGATTAAACCTAGTAAAAATAACGAAACAAACCTAAATACCGAAAACGCCTAAATATATGCACGGCACGTTCTAATTCGCATATCAATTTAACACCTCAAGTTCTCCATACCAAACGCTTCTTCTTCTTCTGTATGGCTCGACGTTCTCACTGAAACCTGGCCTGCCTCTCTTCAACTTAGTGTTCTCTGAGCACTTCCACAGTTATTAATTGAAGGGCTTTCTTTGCCTGCCATTCTTTATTGCACCAACGAACCTAACCTCAAAACGACTGACAACTCTCAGGTCATTTTGGCAAATGTAACATGAGCATGAAAAGGACAACAAGATCAATTAAGTAGAATAGGTATATCGTCGTTTTCCTGCAATAGGGGCACAACTCAAAATTTGTCATTTTTGAGATTTTGATGGCAAACGATGAAAAACTATGTAAAATTTCATCCCACAAAGACCCGTTCCGAAATTCGTTGAGAAACGCTAGATTTTGGCATTTTCACCAATTTTCCGCAATAAGGGCACAACTCAAAATCAGTCAACTTTTTCAATAGTCGTTGAAAAATAGTAATTGAAAATTCATGAAACAGATAGTCCTTCAGTCCCTTTCCATGATACAAATATCAAAATTTGTTTACTTTTGTTAAATGATGGGAGAAATAAGTGAATTTTCAGGAGGTGCTTCAAGATTGCCAATTTTTAAACGCTTATTCTGAAAATTCACATTTTTTGAGTTGTGCCCCTATTGCAGGAAACCGACAATATGTTCCGTCTTTTTCAAAATGACCGAAGAATTGTAAAACATTTTCATGGCTAGCTTTGTTGGTGTAATGAAGAATTACATGAATTTGTATCTTGTCAGGCAAGGACAAAGATACACTATGCCCAGGGAGTCGAGAAAATTTTCCCGACCGGAACGGGAATCGAACCCGCCCCGTCTCCGGATTGGCGATCCATAGCCTTAACCACTAGGTTAACTGGGTCATCACTACATTCAGCTATAACATTAACAAAACATGCTAGTTTCTTTGTGGGCTTCGTGGCCGAGCGGTTAGCGGCGTCAGTCGTTTAGGTGTCTCGTAAGCCTCGGAGTGTCGGTTCGATTCCCGCTCCAGTCGGGGAAAACTTTTCCAGGGCTGTTACAACAGTCGCGGATTTCGCGGTTTTCGCGAAAATCGCGATTTTCGCGGATTTGTCGCGGATTTATGTGCAACGTCGCGAATTTCGCGGATCCTTGAAATTTGGTCGCAGTTTTCGCGGATTTGTCTGATTTAAGTCGCGCATTTCGCGGAAGCCTATCTGTATGGCAGTTGTAATTTACTTCAAAACCATTTTTAATTTCTCGTAAACTTATTTCCATCGAAGCTTCTGTCAAACGTTATCTTTTGCAGCTTCAAAGTAGTTTCTGTTTTAAGAAACTTTTCAGAACTACAAAATATATTGAAAGTCGCAAATTTATGCAAATTTCTCCAACAAGTCAAAAGTTTTTGAAATGGAATGACACCAGATATCACGAACGAAGGTCAACCGATCTTATATCTTCGTAAGAAAAACCATATGAAAAGATCAATGGTGTCTCTACAATTTCTCTAGATTCTGATGGTATTTCCCAAATTGGTTGAAATTCTCTGCTGAGATATCGCAACTTTGATTGTAGTTTTTGTCCTGTGCCTACAGGCTTATATCCAGGATTGAGATCGTTCAATTCGGAACTCTGGCTCCACTATGGGTGATCAGAACTAAACATTCTAAACAATTTTGAAACAATACCGAAAATTTCGTAAAAACAGGAACGAGCAAAGATTTACTTATAAATGCTTCATTTCAGTTCATGTCAGTTTATAGAATATTCATAGCTTAATTTTGTAAATTGTAATTGATTAACAGTAGAAGCTTTTGTCATATTTAATTTTCAAACTATTCGCATAAATTACTCATTTCCGTGTCTTCAATTTTATATGAGGGTTATATAATACACAAACATAAACTATTTTATGCAATTCAGTAATATAATTTCTATTTTATATAAATCATTTCGGTATCATAATAGCCAACTTTTCCGCACTGGTTCATTGTGCAACTGAAATGACTTGCATAATGAAAAATAGTTGCATAAAATGTTGTATGTAACTCGTTGTAAAACTCGATTTTTTCAGCACTATTCTTATTAATCGTGCTGAAAAAAAAAATATTTTTTGCAACTTGTTACATAAATTACTATTCATTCCGGGTTTCAGCATTGAATATTTGTTTCCAAAACTCGTATTTTTTAATGTTGGATGAATCTAATCAACAATTTTTTTTCTAAAACTCACCTTTCATTTTTTGTTCACTTCGATAAGCGTACCTAGTAGTTAATAAAATAAGAAAACTCTGATGGTCTGCTTCAAAGGTTATCACAACTTTGAAATTATATTTTCTCCTGTGACTAAAATAGCTTGGCTCATAATACCCTTTTTGTAGGAAATAGTTCTTCTTGTCCAGCATCGTCGTTATTTATATCTCGTTAGTCAAGGTTGCCCTAATTCCCAACGTTGCCCTTATTCAAACTATGAAGTTTTTTAAGAATAAGATCACTGGAATACAAAGACGGCCGCCCTGCAGTTTACTTGAATCTGCCTCACAAAATGAAATTAATCTGAAAATGAAACTCGTCGATTGTACATATTATTTTTCTTATAATTTGGACTAATGAAACCAAATCATTGTGCTTCCTGTTTCTAGAGCAAAGTATGATTGTTCCTTGGCCCTGAGCCTTTCGGCGGGATCTTCTTTGATTTCTGCTGCTCTGTAAAATGCAACTGAGTGAATTTATGGTCACTCGAATCACTCTCCCCTAAAAGCCAATCCAAGCGGCTCGTCATGATAAACCCCAAGAAAATCCAACAAATATTTGGTGTCAACATCTACACCGATCTAATAACTGGACACTGCCCCTGCAGATACCATCTACAAAAGATCGAAGTAATCCTAATTGTCGCTTCTATGACGAGGGGACAGAAACATCAGAACATATCCTCTGCTATTGTAGTGCAATCATCTATCGTAGGTTCAAGGCTCTTAGGGCCTTGCTGTGTTATGAGGCCCTTCTTAGGGCTTGCTGTGTTATGAGTCTTATTCCCCAAGGACGTGGTTGGCTTTATAAAGCTAGTCTCACCAGTATGGAGGAACACACTGTAATTCATCAAGAGCCTGGTCTTGAGTTCAATCGATACTAAGATGTCTCAGTAATACTGAGTATCCAACATGTTACTGAGATACTTCACAGAAAAATGGTTTATCACAAAATAATTTTAAAATCAGGTATCGGGTCCAGAGATAGTTGTTCCTGAAGCTTCGGGAATCTCAATACGTTTTCTGTAATAACACAAACAAAGGTTGATGAAAAGTGTGGCCCTAATTTTTGAAAACTTCATAGGATCTACGAAACTATTCTTAAAAACATGTCATTATTCAGTACAAAATCTTGTTCGATATGAAATTTGAATATTTATGTTCCTGTCGCGGATTTGTTTCTCGAGTCGTGGATTTTATTTCCGAAGTCGCGAATTTCGCGGATGATTTTTTGGAAATTTTGTAACAGCCCTGATTTTCGTCAAACGGAAAATTCTCCACTGGGCCACTGGGTGTTATATGTGTTGTCCGTTGTCAAATGTTAGTATTGTTCAGTCTGTAGAGGCCGCAAGGTCGAAGACGGTGTAATTGTCTTTTTTTTCTTTGCGTGTGTGTGTGTGTGTGTGTGTGTGTGTGTGTACAATCCATCTCCCACTGACCGGCAGAGCTTTTATGGAAGAAATTTGTCTACATTTGTTTTTGCCTTTCTCGTACACCAAGGTGTACCGAAAGGCTATATGTTCACTTCAAAAACGAAAATTTGATAGAGCCTCCGGAGGGGTCAAGTCTTATATACCAATCGACTCAGCTCGACGAATTGAGGTGATGTCTGTGTGTGTGTATGTGTGTGTGTGTATGTGTGTATGTGTGTGTGTGTGTGTGTGTGTGTGTTTTTTTTTTTTTTTTTTTTTTTTTTTTTTTTTTTTTTTTTATTCTAGGAGTCCAAAAATCTTCTAAAGACGCTGTGTGGGATTCGAATGTGCGCCTACCCACTAAAAACACTCTCCTAGTTTACCTCCACCTTAAATTCCCCTTCGGTACCACCATGCAGTATTTCTTCGGAGGGGAGGCGTTATGTGCCTTGTGCACCATCACCAATTTGTTATCCTAGTCTTCTTCATGCTATGCGCACTGCTTCGTTAGTTGCTGTTAATATTCCAGTATCGCCACTAAGCGACATACATGCTATTTTTCAAATTTGTTATTCTAATCGTTCTTAGCCTTTCGGCTCCGGTTAGCTTGTTATTTGCTTAATGTGCCGCCATTGAGCGGTAAACTCTATGTTAGTATCACTTTCATCAAATTTGTTATTCTAAAGCCATGCTGAGTTCATCGGCTGCTACTAATTTGCTCCGAGAACGTTGCCCTCCCGGTGCTGCCCGAGTGCCAATCAGCACTCGAGGTTTCCGCGCACGACTCGGATAGTCCCCGACGGTGGATATATCCTACCCGACGAAGAGTTTCCCGACACTGAAACTTCTCCCGCAACCGACTTCCCGGGCAGATGCCAAGGTCGGTCCTGCGATTCCGGTTGGAGACGGCTTCCGGTTCACAGGCGCCCTGACGACCATGCTCCGGTGCTTCTTCCCGATCGCTCTACTCTGACAGTCCCCGGCGGTGGATCTGTATTACTCCGACAGAGAAGTCCCCGACGAAAGACGTTCTCCCGTTACCGCCCGTGTGCCATTGAGCACAATGACTTCACGCGCACTACTCGGATACTCCCCGGCAGTGGATCTATCCTACTCCGACAGAGAGTTCCCCGACGTAGGAAGTTCTCCCGAATACCGACCGAGAGCCAGTAAGCTCCACACCTTAATCGCTCACGACACCGGTAGTCCCCGACGGCGGATCTACCACACGCGGACGGAACTACTACGCTTGCCCCGGATTGTCTCTACGATCATTCATTTGCTGCTCTCGCCATTTCCGCTGGAGAAACGACATTATCTTTATCACCGCAGCATTCACCGCGTTCCAGCAGGCTTCGTCACGGCACATTCTAGTCACAATGTTGTCGGCCCTTATACCAGCACCGCAGATTGCTGTCATCTCGCTGCGTTCCACAGTGAAACGTGGACACTCGAAGACAACGTGTTCCGGCGATTCCTCGACATCTCCGCACTCAGGGCAGAACGGCGACCCTGCGTGTCCGAACCGGTGCAGGTATTTCTTGAAGCAGCCATGACCTGACAAGAACTGCGTCAAATGGAAATTGACTTCTCCGTGAGCTCTGTTCACCCATTTCGTCAGATTGTGTGTGTGTGTGTGTGTGTGTGTGTGTGTGTGTGTGTGTGTGTGTGTGTGTGTGTGTGTGTGTGTGTGTGTGTGTGTGTGTGTATGTGTGTGTGTGTGTGTGTATGTGTGTGTATGTGTGTGTACAAAAAAACTCACATCACTTTTTGGCAGTAAACCTCAACCGATTTTATTGACCGACGGTTCATTCGACGCGGAATCTGGTCCCATTGTTTCCTATTGAAAATGGTTCAGATCGGTCCAGCCGTTCCGGAGTTATGGCCATTTAGGTGTTCCGGACCGGTACCCCAGGAAGGGGCCAGATATGAAAACGCTACAAACCCATCCATGCGGCACATCAAACTACGGCATTTTCGATAACTTGATGAATGGTAAGCAGAAAAATAGTCTCAGACCATATCTGAAACGGTAGTGTCCCGGAACCGGTTCCGGGTGTCCCGCCGGAAGTGACCAAACATAAAAGTGAACTAAACACATGCATGCGACATATCCAACCGCGGCTTTTTCGATAACGTGGTGAACAGTAAGCAGGAAAACATTCTCAGAACATATCGGAACCGGTAGTGTTCCGGAACCGGTTGGCCGCCGGAAGTGGCCAAGTATTAAAGTTAACCAAACCCAAGCATGCGACATATCAAATAGAGTCTTTTTTGATATCCTGGTGAACAGTAAGCAGGATAATATTCTCAGACCATATCTGAACCGGTTGTGTCCCGGAACCGGTTCCGGGTGTCCCGTCGGAAGTGGCCAAATATAAAATTGAAATAAAACCATGCATGTGACATATCAAACCACAGCTTTTTCGATAACCTGATGAACAGTTAGCAGGAAAGCATTCTCAGACCATATCGGAACCGGTTCCAGATGTTCTGCCGGAGGTGGCATAGTATAAAAGTTAATGTAACCCATGCAAGGGACATATCAAATCGTGGCTTTTTTGATATCCTGATGAACAGTAAGCAGGAAAATATTTTCAGAACATATCTGAATCGGTTGTGATCCAGAACTGGTTCCGGGTGTCCCGCCGGAAATGGCCAAATATAAAAGAGAACCAAACCCATGCAAGCGACACATCAAATCGCAGATTTTAAGGCATCTTGATTTGACAAAAAAAAAGTTTCCGGCCATATTGGGGACAACCGGTAGTGTTTCACAACAGATTACGGTTGCCCCATCGGAAGTGGTCAAATGTAAAGGAGAACCAAACCCATAAATTCGACACATCTAATGACTTTTTAGGTAAGCTGATGAACGGTTAACAAAAAAAAATCATAGACCATACTTTGGAAAACCAATAGTGTGCCGAAACCGGTTCCAGGTGTCCCGACGGAAGTGGTCAAATGTAGAAAAAAAATACCAAACGCATACACGCAGCACACTAAATAACGGCTTCTTCGATAACGCGAAGAACGGTCAGCAAGAAAATAGTCTCAGGTCAGTAGTGTTCCGGAACCAGATTCGAGTGCCTCGCCGGAACTGGCGAAATGCACGAATGAACCAAACCCATACATGCATTACATCAATTTGCGACTTTTTAGGAGAACTGATTAATAATTTGCATGAAACTAGTCTAAGACCACATCAGGGACAATCGGTAAGTGGTAAAATGTGAACCGAAAGTAGTAAATGTGAAATTGAACCAAATCCATGCGTGTCGTACCATAAAACCACGCTGATTCGACAATGATTGCTGTCAAATTACCTGTGTAAACTTTCAATTCGATAAACTAACTCTATTTTAGTTTTGTTTAGATTGTATGATTTGTTTTTGAACACAAATCTTACAGATATTGTGGTGGTACGAATGGATAGCTTGTACATTTTACGATTGTTGGCTTCCGAGGTTCACTGCGGTTGATCACCAAACAAATCAGGTGTCGGAACGCACCAAATTAGAACTTTCGGATGTAGCAGCTGCACGAGGAGCCGCTGCGGGTGTAAGTAACATCACAATATCGTATCATTCGTATTTACAGTGTATTACACTGAGACATTTGATCATTTTTTTAATTCAACAAATTTCGAATGAACGGGGTACAAGTAAAAAAGTGTCTTATTAAAGAGTGATGAATACGCGGGGTTTGACAGTACATCAAATAGCAGCTTTTTTGATAACTTCTTCTTCTTCTTTATAGCTCGACGTTCGCATTGGAACTTGGCCTGCCTCTCTTCTACTTAGTGTTCTTTAGAGCACTTCCACAGTTAATAATTGAAGGGTTTTCTTTGCCCGCCATTGCATGAATTCGTATATTGTGAGGCAAGTTCAATGATACACTATGTTGAGGAAGTCGAGAAAATGTTCTCGACCGGAACGGGAATCAAACCCGCCGTTTCCGGATTGGCGATTCATAGCCTTAACCACTAGGCCAACTGGAGACTCTTTTTTGATAACACGATGATCGATTCGTAAGAACATAGCCTCAGACCATATTTTAGACAACCGGTAGTGTCCCGAAACTAGTTCTGGGTGTCCCACTGGAAGTGGTCAAATGTAAAAGTGATTTGTACCCATGCATAAGATAAATCAAATCGTGGTTTTTTAGGTAACCTGATGTACGTTAGCAATGATATTGCCTCAGACTATATTTGGGAGACCCGGTGATGCACCGGAACCTGTTCCGGAATGTAACCAAATGTACCATGCGACACATCACATCACGGCTTTTTTAATAACCTGAGGAGCGGTTAACTAGAAAATAGGCTCATACCACATTAAAGACTACTGGCAGGGTTGCACAACCAGCGTTTGATGCTTCGCCGGAACTACGAAAGTAAATAAAATCAATGCAAGCGATAAATATGTGTAAGACAACAAAATCTTGACATATTAAACCCACATACAAACAGACGTCTCACTATACTCACTACGTTCTTGTTTTTAACGGTCAATAAAATATAACCTAGAATGTGAAAAAAAAACTTTATCTAAGACCGCAAAGTGATCTGTGAATGTGTAAAAACTTATATCTTAGCTAGTTAGTATCGTCTTGATATTGATCAGCTCCCAATGTTAGTGAAGGTACTCAAGCAGTCAACTGAGAAATCTGATATTATTCAGCTCTGCTTTTACGCTGAACACAACGTCGGAGTATGTGCCATTGATAAGTTTTAAGTCAATGATGGCTTTGATAAAATGCTTGCTTTTCTTAAAAAATATCAGGATTCAGGAACACTTTGACTTACGTCGACGGAAAGATCGTGAGACGAGAAAGGCACTATCACCTCTAGGTGGATTAATTTGGGGTTTTTTTTTTATTAATTTCTGTATTAAACATGTGTAGACAACTTTAATCCGGGAGATGGAAGGTGATAGCTCTACTGCAAATCCAACAACCCATTTCGAGAATGCCTGTTCCAACACGTGCATTCTGAGGTCATTTTCATGTACAATAAGCCCCGCATGATATCATCCACATATCAAATGGATATCTGAGATGAGATCATACTTCCTGAATCAAAAAAACATTTTCTGATTCTGGCGCGTATTTAGTTGGTTTAAAAGGTTACTACATATGAAACGATCTTACCAGTTCTCGTTGATTTCCTTCTTTGTCAGTTTCGATTTAATTCTTTTTTTTTCTTTGCGTGCAACTAAAAACCTACGTGTTTGACTAATCACGTCTTTTAAATATGTACATATTCCTAATTGGACTTTTTGACTTGTTCTGCAGGCCATTTTATCTGTGATTCCATTTGGAAAGTGCGTACTGTGCGGTTCTGTAACGGTTACACGAACGAGCGAAACTCAAGGCACAGAAATCGCGAGTGAAAAAATCTACGTATAATGGATACTCGGATGGAAATCAACTGCGAAGAATGTGGTTGGGCGACAACAATGGCATGCGTAGAATGCGGTTATGGCTACTGCCGGGATTGCTACGACAAGAGTCACCGCTTTTGGAAGGCTGCGACAGCTCATAGATTGGTAGCGCTAACGAGCCTGGTCGCGAGGCCCCAGCCGGGAATATCGAGCCGGAATTGGTCCGGGATGTTTATGCGCAAGGTGGTGGAGGAATGGTAAGTAACTTTATCCCAGTTGGAAGATTGTGTTACAAAAATAAAGAAAAAATTATAGTGGATTAACACATCACGATACACAGAACCTTACAAATTCACAAACAAGAAACATTACAAATTTACACAGCACAAAACATAACAAAAATGTGCCCTGTTATCCCATTGGATAACACCTTCCGATCACAGGATCAAGGTTTTTATATAATGGTAGGTTCCATGTACTGGTTTGGGTCCATCAGTAATCCTGGAATTGTATTTTAGTTGGCAGTATGCCTTTTAGTTCACAGTCTTTGCTGCAGCGTTCTTAGCTTGGTTGTGTCTAGGAAAACTAATCCTAATTGGGCATCCCGTCCGTATCGGGTTTTGATACTAGAGCTCTATAACTTGAAGTCCGTGTTAGGGAAAGGTTTGTATCTCTGGTAGGGGAACTGCGGGCATAACGCCCCCCGGGGGCAAAACGCCTTCACGCGATTTCATCATATTGTGGAGGTTTTCGTTAGATGCAAGCAAACTAGAACTCAAACTGAGCAGGCTAAGCCCAAGAACGGCAATAGCAGAAAAGCAAGAAAAGCGTGAAAAACGACGATTTTCCACACTTGGAAAGATTCCCTAATTTGCAGCCCACAGAAATTAAGACATTGGGGGCAGTCCATTAATTACGTAAGGGAATTTTAGCGATTTTCCGACACCCCCTCCCACCCTTGTAAGATTTTTTGTATGAGAACCCAAAAAAATTTGTATGGCGCGTAAGATTTCTCAAACCCTCCCTCCCCCCATAAACCCATTACCCCCATTACCCATTACGTAATTAATGGACAGCCCCTTGCGCGCTGATTATATGTAATCAACCCATGAAACTACCACGCGCCTCCTACTCCTTCATTTGCTGCTGGAAAGAGTTCGATGGAGCCCCTTGGTATTTCACAACAAGTCAAAGCGGGAAATGCCAGCGGGCGTTTTGCCTCTGGCAGTTTTCCGGCACCTAAAAAGTAATGATGTTTTGAATTGTTTATTTGAATGGGAAATTTTGTGGACACGCGGGCCAAAAGTTGAAGTATCTTTGGTAATGTAGTGAACTGCTCTCCGAGGCAGAATACGACCTTAAAATAAGCATCATTTGAAGTTTATGACCACATATGCTTAGCCGGGACGTTATGCCACTCTTTCACCTATTTATCCGCTGAACGAAATAGCCTGAAAGTTGGCAATCAAAATAGGATTGCACTTCTTGGGACACTATTCTGTCAGAGCCCTATAAATGTGCATTGAAATTAGGCGAATATTTACAAGTCAAATTGAACCATACTAGGTTCCTGAGTGCAAACCTTAAAGGGTGATAGAGGACCATAAATGGTGAAAAAAAAAATCAGAGGGGTGTGTACAAGACACCCTGACGTAAACTACGTAAAGCAGTTTGTTATGAACGACAAAAGACTACTATGCAATTACTTTGAATCAATAATAGAATTTCTAGTGGCTAATAGTTTTGAAGGTAAATTCTACAAGATTCTAATGGATTCTGGGGATTTGTGTTGGAAATATTTATAACAAAGTTTGAAGCATAAGCAAAGCCTGAAGAAATTCCTTTATACACTATACACTGTACACGCAAGAAGGAAGCGTACTCGCCAGATTCGGTGACACGACCAGGTGATAAGGTGACATCGTGCTTTGTTTATCGCTCTTCGTCTGTGGTGTTTTTCTCGTTCAATTTCGAATGCAAAATCGACGGGTGAAGATTAATCGTATCGTCTTTAAATTACCGTCTGGTTTGACTACCTGTTGTTTGATGCTGTGCCGCGTCGTTGCAGTAAATTGAATTTATTTGTTCCGTTCGGGGATATCGGTACTGTGTTCAACTGCTGCATTGTGGATCATTGTCTGACATCGTATCTGACGTCATCGTTTCGTGAGTGTGATCAGCACCATCTATCAACGAACAGCTAAATTTTTGCTCCGTTTGCCATAAATCCACTTGCTTTGGAAATGGATTCAGATTTTTACCATTGCTCTAAGGCAATCAAATCGCTTGACTTTCTGCAGTGCCGTTTTTGCGATAAAACTACGCATCTCAAATGTGTGGGTTTAAAGCGATCGAACTCGGACTTCATCAATGAGCAAGCAAACGTATTGTGGTTCTGTGAAAACTGTATTGCTGTACTTGATACACTGAAAGAAAACTCCCCTGTTACTTGCGACGAGATTGTGACCGGTGTTTCCGAGGCTATTAAAGAATCATTGGTTGAATTGAGGAACGAAATCCACCAAACTAAGCAACTGACTGAATCACTTGCTAGCAAAACGCAGCAGAAAGATACACCTGGAATAAATTTGACTCGTTCAGTATGGCCAAGCATTAAGCGGAGTCGGTCAATTGCTAAAGACACGCCTAGATCCCGTCCTGATGTGAAGCTCACTGTAGGCACAAAATCGGTAGAAAAAGAAAATCTCACTGTGGAAACGGTTGCCAAACCACCCGAGAGATTCTGGCTATATCTATCTAGAATTGCTCGCCATGTGACCGAAGCCGATATTTCGGGGTTGGTCAAAAACTGTCTACAGACTGATGATTCCATAGAAGTGAGAAAGCTGGTACGAAAAGGAGCAGATTTGCAGCAATTTGCATTCATCTCCTTCAGATTAGGTTTGGACATCAAACTGAAAACTACTGCTCTTGATCCATCTGTTTGGCCCAAAGGAATTTATTTCCGAGAGTTCGAGAACATGCCATCTGAACGGGATTTTTGGGGACCAGTGAAAATACCAAGACTCGGCGATGGGACTCCACTCGCCGCTCGGACACCAACAGTTCTGCCTCCTGTCAACGTGGACACTCCGACACAATAGGTACGCCGACAACGGAACGCACATCAAAAAGCATGATGGAAGACCCCAAGCCACCCGACACAGTCGAGCCTCGCCGGTGTTCTCCTGTTTTGCCTGCGGTTTGTTCGAGCCATCCAAGCCGTTCCGTTCCTGTGTTCGGAATAGGTGACGGGGTCTTCCAGCTTGCTCACTCAGGCAAGTACACAAATAATAGAGTATCTTCGTACACTGAATTTCGTTCATTCCCCAGCATGGTTGTTTGTAACGAGCAATCTCCAAAACCTGCAAGTCCTGTAGGTGCTAGCCTGGAGGTACTAGGCCTACCCTCGTCGATGATTCTCCAACCATCCTTCGCAACGGAACGCACACCACGAAGCATTATGGAAGACCCCAAGCCACCCGACACAGTCGAGCCTCGCCGGTGTTCTCCTGCTTCGCCTGCGGTTTGTTCGAGCCATCCAAGCCGTTCCGTTCCTGTGTTCGGAATAGGTGTAGGGGTCTTCCAGCTTGCTCGCTCAGGCAAGTACATAAATAATAGAGTTTCTCTGGACACTGAATCCCGCCCATTTTGCAGGGACATCTCTTCGCCTAAGCATCATCCAACGCAAGATGAAGACAATCGTATCTGGGCATACTACCAAAATGTTCGGGGACTCCGGACTAAAATCGATGAGCTGTTCATTGCCGCTGCTGACTGTGGGTATGATGTTATTATCTTGACTGAGACTGGACTTGACGACTGCATTAGCTCCGTTCAGCTGTTTGGATCCGCTTATGACGTCTTTCGCTGTGATCGGTCCTCGCGTAATAGCGACAAAGCTTGTTTTGGAGGGGTATTGATTGCGGTTGCACGATGCCATTCAAGCACTTTGGTAACAGTAGATAATGGCACGAGATTAGAGCAAGTTTGTGTAACGGCGAATATAAAAGGTTCCAAGCTCAACATCGTCGCGGTATACATTCCCCCAGATCGAAGCCGAGACGTCGGAGTTATAGAGGCGCATATCGCATCCGTTAAGGAGGTGTGCGATAAAGTTGGCAGAGTTTTGGTATGCGGCGATTACAATCAACCTCTTCTGAAATGGATTATCGAAGGTTATACAGTCCGTCTCGCTGAAACATCATCCTTGAACACGGCCAATATGGCCCTTCTCGATGGCATGGACTTTGTCAATTTAAGCCAGCGTAATTCAGTTCGCAATGAGCTGGGACGCACACTCGACTTAGTTTTCCACAATGTCGAGAACGAGTTGGAAATCGATGCATCTGTCGAATCGTTATTGCCAATTGATTCTCATCACCCCCCTCTGGCTATGGCCCTTCCGGCAAGTTCTACTTCACTTGCTCACCCTGCTCGTACCGTGCAGGATGAAGCGAAAGTGCTAGACTACCGAAAAATCGATTACCCTCTGTTTTTGCAATTTTTATTGGACCTGGACTGGACAAATGTTCTGGAGTGCCCTGATGCTGATGAAATGGCTGTAAGATTTAGTAGTATAATTGAGAATTGGTTAGAATCAAATGTACCGCTCAAGAGACGTCCATTATCCCCTGCTTGGAGTACACCGTTACTGCGAAAATTAAAACGGGAGCGGAACTCTGCCCAACGGAAACTCAGGCTGTGCAAAACTAACGACAATAAGAGGGCGTTTAAACGTGCAAGCAGTGCCTACTGTAAGCTTAATGGCGCCCTGTACAAATCCCATGTTCTTAGAGTTCAGGGGAATCTACGGCGAAATCCTCGTAGTTTTTGGAGTTTTGTCAATAGTAAAAGGAAAAATTCTAGCTTTCCATCAAACATGCGACTTGGCGATAAAGAAGCATCTAGTACTGCGGAGGCGAGTGAGATGTTTGCAGAGCACTTTGCTTCTATTTTTGATCAGGATGGAGCTAGCGACAATGAGGCGGAATCAGCAGCAAGTAACGTGCCAGCTGATTTTTTGAATCTGGACACGATTGTCGTCACTGAAGAAGAAGTCATCGCTGCGTCGAAGAAGCTGAAAAACTCTGTTAAACCTGGGCCGGATGGCATTCCTGCTGTGGTATTTCGTCGTTGCTCAGCTGCTTTGGCCAAACCTCTCGCTGCCATTTTCAACCGCTCCTTCGAACAAGCCAAATTTCCGACATTGTGGAAGCAGTCATTCATGTTTCCGGTATTTAAAGCTGGGGACCGTCGGGATGTCAAAAATTATCGGGGTATAACAAGCTTATCGGCAGCATCTAAACTGTTTGAAATAATACTAAGTCAGGCTATTTTGAATCACTCGAGGAGCTACATTTCCACAGACCAGCACGGTTTCATTCCTGGCCGATCGGTTACTACCAATTTGTTAACATTCACCAGCACGTGCGTTACGGCTATGGAACATAACACTCAAGTCGACGTCATCTACACCGATCTTAAAGCTGCTTTCGACAAGATAGACCATAGGATTCTGGTTTATAAACTGGCTAAGCTTGGTGCTACGACATCTCTTAAGACGTGGTTGCTGTCATACCTGACCAATAGGACTCTCCGTGTGAAGCATTGGCGTAGCTAGGGGGGGTTCCAGGGGTGCCTGGCACCCCCTAGAATGAATTTGGCACCCCCTAGAATTTTTCCTTGATAGTAGCTTAAAATTAAAACTTCACACGATAATTCAAACATTTATTAATGGCGCATTTGAACAAAACTAAAGCTACAAATGAAATGACTTCATTATTTATTTTACGTATTAGCGTTTTGGACTTATATTTTATAATTAAAACACTAAAAAATATGTTTTTGTTGATCTATTACTTCAGGACCCTTCAAATAGGATTATCTTGAGACGCTTAATGAAATGTGTATCAGTTTTTCGGTTCTAACAATGGTCTGGGTGATTTATTTTAACCATTGACCCTAAAACCGCACCGCACTCGCACTGTATAAGACGAGCATGGTTTTTGTATCAGCAATATCATTGGAAATTTGTTCTGAAATTTCAACGGCAACTCATCTGAATTTCCTTCCACATTTTTTTTTTTCGATTTCTTTACAAACTTCTTTGGCAATTTCTTTTGTAGTTATTAATAATTTCATTGTATTTATAATTATTGCTTCTAAAAATTGCTTCGGCAATATGTCCATATCGTATTTTTTCGGCATTGTTTTTTTTTTATTTATTCGGAAATTTCTTAGGGAATTCCTATGGCTGCATCATCGATGATTTTTTCGGTGATTCCTCTGAGAATTACTTCGGTGTTCAGCACTTTCTTTGAACATTTCTTTTGTTAATTGTGTGGAAAATCTTACAGTAATTCCTGTCAGATCTTCGGCAATTTCATTGGAAGCTTTTTCGGTAATTCCTCTGGAAATTCCCCAGACAGTTAATTTAGAAGTTTCTTAAACGATTATTTTTGAAATTCCATGGGAATTTCTTTCACAATTTCTTTTGTATATTCTTTGGAGATTTTTTCGGCTATTTTTTGTGATTTTCTTCGCCCATTCCTTTGCAAATCCTCTGACAGTTCCTCTGGAAATTCAAAAATTCACAATTTAGAACGGAATTGTGATTTCCAAAACAATAGTCGAAAAATTTTAAAATTGAGATTCCGAATCAATTTACAAAGACATTCTCCAATGGATTCTCAATTAAAAAAAAACAAAACTAAGAAATTCCCAAAGAAATTGCTGAATACATTTCCATCAAAATATGATAAGAAGTTTCCAAAACATTGGCAACTGTTTTAGAAATTTCTCAGGTAATTTTGATAGGAATTTATTCAGCATTTCTTTTGGGAATATCCCAATAACTCTGAGAAGAACGATTAAAGCCACTCCTGAAGAAATTATGGAAGCTTTTCGAAAAAATGGGAGCTGAACCAATGCTAAATTAAATTTCCTAAATATATTCCAAAGGAAATTCCGATGGAATTTCCATGAAACTTTCCACAAGTATTATCAAAAACATTTTTTTCTCAAAGGGATTCTCAGAAAATATGCCGCGAAAATTTTGGAATAAATTTTCAAAGAAATTACCGAACAATTTTCCAAATACCATGCCAGCAAAATTCTTAATGGAATTGTTGCCAAAATCATCAAAAGAATTTGTGACGGAATTGCAGAGGTTGGCGCCCCACGACAACTAAACATTGTTAATTTGTCTAAATATGTAGTTTTTTTTATTCAAATTTTCTTCAAAAGTTATATGTTGGTGTTTCGAAAAAACGTATTCCCTTCGATTTTGTATCAATTTTCTTATAGTTTTTTTCATTCGTGTAGTTTCTGTAGGATTTTCAATTGGAGTTACCCAAAAAATATTTGAAATCTTTTTCTCTTATGCAAGTATAAGTACAAACACATTTTGCATTTCAAGAATCTCACTGAGACCAGCTCAATAATTAGAAATAATATTTCAGATTCATAATATAAATAAATTATGCATATTTTTTACTGGAAATCTTACAGTATTTTTTAAATTTTTGTTTGTTTTGTACTCAATTGAGCTTCACTGGTGTTCAGGAAAACTTAAACGAACTATTTTACCAATTTTCGGCGATTAGTAAAATTGGTTTTACCTGACTTTTTCCATAAAAATTACCAAAGGTTTCTTCTGAAGTTAAATCAAAATATTTCTCAGAAGATCTGTGAGAAAGATTTCAGTAATCATTGGACAAACCATGGATATGGAAGAATACCAGGAGAAATTCCTGAAGGAATCTCTACAGAGGTTTTTGTTCTCTGGAAGAATTCCTGCTGGAATCATTGGATTAAATTATGCAAGAATTTCTAAAGAAGTTTCAGCAAAAACATCCAGAGGAATACTGGATGAAAATCCTGGAGAAATTTCAGCAAGAATTTCCAATGGGATTCATGGAGAAACTCTTGCATGAATTCGTGGAGCAGTTTATGAAGAAATGCCTGATAGAATGCCTGTAAGAATCTGTAAAGAACATCTGAAAGAATTTAAGAAAGAACACATGTACTTGGAAGAATTTTAAAGGCATCACTAAAAAAGTTTCTTAAGTATTTTTTTGAGAATTAGAAAAAAAAATCCTAAAAGGTTTTATGAGGAAATCCCTGGAGAAAGTTTCGAAGGAATCCAAGAAGGCTTTCAAAAAAAGCATTGAAGACATTTTGGATGGAATCAAAGGCAGATTTTCTTATGGAATATCTGGAGAAATTTCTGAATGAATTCCAAATTTACGGTTTTTTGGAGGAGTTTATAAGGAAATTCATGAAGAATCCTTTTCTCGGAATTCTAGCAGAAATATATGGAGCGTTTCTTAGTAAGCATGAAACAATTTCGGAACGGAATAGTTTCTAAGCGATGTGATAGATTTCTTGTTTTTAAAGAAATTTATAGATGACTTTCAGAAGAAAACTTTAGTCGAATTTCTAAAGAAAGTCATAGAAGATTTTCTAGAAAAATCCCTGGAAGAATTTCTAAAGGGATTCTTCGGACACTTGATATACAGGGGATGGCCAAAATGTTTGGGATATGCCACTTTTTTTCTCCCACAAAAAAAATCAACATGCTGTAACTTTTCATAGAGTACATCAAAAAATCTCTAATTTCGACTGTTTGTCAACCTATTACATGTGCATCATACAAATTTGGGCTCGATTGATCAATTTTTCGCGAAGTTAGAACCGTTCGGGTAAAACACTATTTTTTAGACAACTAATTTTTGAACTGTAATATTTCGGAAACCAGTGAACCGAATTGAATGAATTTTTTAACGTTTATCCACAATATGCTGATACTTAATACGACGTTATAAAATGTATTATTTTCTCACGGCGAATTAAGTTATACCGGGTTGAAATGTTTACCCATATAGAGGAAAATAAGTCAAATTTACAATATCACACAAAAATTATTAAATGTGTTCTTCCATCAATCTAAATAGGCTCTAATATATCTGATAAGAGATAATTTGAGAACAGAATTGGAAAATCTTTCGATACTAACACTAAAATTTATTGACATTGATGTAAAAAAATTACATTTTTTCGAGAAAAATCCAAAAAGTGTCAATCTATGATAACTTTTTTCAACGTTTACAAAGTACCTATGTTTTAATAGTTAGTGAAGCATTTACATATTGTTAGTGTACGTTCAAAATTTCATTCAATTCGGTTCAATGGTTTCCGAGATATGACAGCTCAAAAATGGGTTGTCTAGAAAATAGTGTTTTATGCGATCGGTTCTAACTTCGCGAAATATTAATCAATCGAACCCAAATTTGTACCAATGATGCACATATAGTAGGTTGACAAACAGTCAAAATTTGAGATTTTTTGATGCGCTCTATGAAAAGTTATAGCACGTTGAACTTTTTTTGTAGGAGAAAAAAAAGTTGCCTATCCCAAACATTTTGGCCATCCCCTGTATGTTGCCCTTTACTGGCATTTGCCAGATTAGCTGGTATGTCATAAACATACAGAAAAACTTGTAGTTAGAAGACACAGAATGTTGCTAATTGACAAATTGAGGGATGAATTTTTGAAAAAAATCGCGTTCTGGTGGGATTCGAACCCACGACCCCGTATTCGCTAGACCGGTGCTTTAACCATCTAAGCCACAGAACAGGTGATAATTCTGCGGAATAGAAAGCCAAACTGAACCCGAGCCCGATTTTTTTCAAAAATTCATCCCTCAATTTGTCAATTAGCAACATTCTGTGTCTTCTAACTACAAGTTTTTCTGTATGGATTCTTCGGATTTCTAACGGAATCTCTGCAAGGGTTTCCTTAGGAATTTATGGCGGAATTATTGAGAAAATCTATTGAAGTGTTCCCAGGCACCTAATCCTTAAAGATACTTTTGCAGGTATCTCTAGGAGAATTCCTAAGAAATATCTGAAAATTCTTGGAAATATTTCGGGACAAATCCTTTGACTAATTTCTGAATAAACTCCTAGATAACTGCCTGAAAGCCTCCCTGGAAGAATTTCTGATATAGTTTAGAAATTCCTTTGAGAAATTTCAAGAAAATCTGCAGAAGATTTTTTTATTGTTTTTTTTTTAAGGATCCCTGAATGAGTTTCTGAGATTTTTTTAGAGGAATTCTAGAAGAATTGTTCAAAGAAATCCCAAGAGAAAATTACTGCAATATTTTTTAAAAGATTTTCTGAATTCAACTCAGCAAAACATTCTGGTAAAATTGATGAAATAATTTCTGGAATATAAAATTTTATTTGGGGGAATAGGAATAGAAAAAAAAAATCAATGGTATTTTTTTGGGGTGAAAATGGTGCAAAAAAATCTGCTAGATTTGCAAGAGACTAAGCGCAAACAGACATTTACTGGAAATAACAGTTTTATGAACTGAAAGAGCATCGTCTGATTTGTTTTTCATTTAAAATACTGAAAAATATTCCATTAAATAAATGCGAAGAAAATCCTCGAACGTAACCTCAAGACTACACACGTAACCACAACTCTCTGTGTCAGGACTTTTCCCAGTGCGAATGTTTTGGAATTTACAGAAAGAAGCTTTCACTAATCTGCCGAAAGCTTATTGATTATGTTTTGCTCAATACAAAATACTAAAATAGCTTCTCAAAACAAAAAAGTATTCAAACTCCCATGTAACATAAAAATTCAAAATAATCTAGAGAGATCTGACTTTTTGAAGAATACGGAGGAACATAAAAACATATGATCATTCTAAAATATTGTTAATGATGAAATCTTGATAACAGTCAATAAAACAATAGCATACTCCTGTTTCCTTCAAGCTTTAGGTTCTTTCGGCGCCTCTTTGAGGCTGGTGCCCTTGGCGGGAACAACCTGGCCAACCGTACGCAACGGCTCTGAGCAGTAATCGGAAATCGGAAAGGTTTGCCAGATAATTTTTCAAAGGAATTGTTAATGAAATTCCAAAGAGTTTTTCGAAACAAGTAACATTAGAATTGCCGGATGTATTCTGAAAGAATCTGCTGTAGGAATTCCTTACTACAATTACTGAAGAAATCTTGAAGAAAATGCCGAAGTAAACTGAATTCAAACATTAAAAAAATACGACGAATTTCCTAAAAAAAATAGATGGAAATTCCGAAGATATTTGCAAAGGAATTTGCGAGGAAGTTGCTAGAATCATTGTCGAATGAATTACCAAAAAAAAAAGCTGACGTAATTGAATAATGCTTGAGAGGTTCTTAAAAATCCGAATGATTTGCTGATGAAATTGGAAAAAAAATCCAAACAAACTTCTCATGGGATTGCCACAAAAGTTTCCATGGTAATTAATTACCAATAAAATTATCACAGGATGTGTCGAAAGGTATGTTGTAAAAAAATCAAACATATTGCCGAAGAAAGTCTCAAAGAAATTGCCGAAGGGAGTCCAAATAAAATGCATAAGAAATTTTCCAATTCCAAAGAATTTACTGAGAAAATTCCAAAATGTATCTAAATTGGCATACAAATGGTAATACAATTTCCAAATAAATTGCCGGGAATATTCCCTGAGGAATTTTCGAGAGAATGTTTTGCCGAAAACAAAAAATAAACTCGATTATCTGGTCGAGTTTTGTAACTTCCCAAAACATGTGTCTTGCTAACAGAATGTTGTTAGAAGCAGAAATTGTGACACTGATTACTAATCAAAGTTTTACAAACGTGAAAATTTCAGCTTCATACAGCATTTCATTTACCAGATACATGTTTGTGAAGCTTAACAACGCGACTCAGGATTGATTTTAAATTGGTGTCTTTTACAAAAAGTTTGTAATTTAGCTCAAGAATAATGCGTTGATGTCACCAACATGATTTGACGCAGTCGCGCACATCTATTTACGATTGCGATTAAATTTACGGGTTATATTATTATAGAAGGTAATTGAGGGTAGATCGGTATTTCCTTTTACAAAAAAAAAAACAAAAGCAAACTGGAAGCTTCTGAAACTGGCACCCCCTAGGCACCCCCTAGGAAAAAATCCTAGATACGCCAATGGTGTGAAGCTTGATTCATGTGTTTCAAAACCATTCTCCAGTACGTCTGGTGTGCCTCAGGGAAGCAACTTGGGACCGTTGCTTTTCACATTGTTTTTTAATGATGCTGCGGCATTACTGGGTGATAAGTGCAAACTGAAATATGCAGATGACCTGAAACTCTACCTCGTCGTGCGTACGGAACAAGACTGTCATCGTCTTCAAAAACTTTTGGACCTTTTCGTAGAATGGTGCCGGCGATGTAGACTAACCGTCAGTACCACAAAATGTGTGGTGATGACATTTCATCGCAATAAGAAACCCATCCGTTTTGATTACCACATTAATGGAGTTAAGCTAAACAGAGTAGGCAAAGTGAACGATCTAGGTGTTCTTTTGGACCCAAAACTTGATTTTCGTCTACATTACAGTGCAGTAATATCGAAAGCGAATCGCCAACTAGGATTTATTTCCAAAATCGCTCGTGATTTTAAAGATCCCTACTGCTTAAAAGCATTATACTGCTCTTTGGTAAGGCCACTGCTAGAAAACTCCGCAATCGTTTGGAGTCCATATGAAACAACATGAATACTTCGAATTGAACGTGTTCAGAAGAGATTCGTGGAGCTGGCGTTGCGACATTTGCCATGGCGCGATCCGGCTAATTTACCTCCATACCAGGATAGATGCCAGTTGCTGGATTTGGACACTTTGGAGCATCGAAGACGGGTTCAACAGGCAACTTTTGCCGCGAAGCTTTTGAACGGCGAAGTGGATTGCCCAGATCTGTTGTCGCAGTTAGAATTTCGTATTCCTCAACGCGTGCTTCGGACTTCTTCCCTACTGCAGACCAGGTATCATCGTACAGACTACGGCTACAATGAACCGCTCACGTCTATTATTAGAGCTTTCTCGGCGGTGGAGTCGGAATTCGAGTTTGGCGAGGCTTCCTACAAGTTTCGCAACAGAATTAGAAGATTAAGATGACCTTTTTTGATGACTGTTTTATATTTGTGTTGTAATTTTTACCTCTTAACATTCATGTAGACTTAACTGTCGGATGAATTATATTAAATAATAATAATAATAATAATAATAAGACAAGCTGTTGCATTAAGTTTAGGAAGAGGTTCCAAAATACGGCGATTATGACACTTATGTGACCAGCGTCACTTTGTCAGAAAATCTACCGTTTACTCTTCCTGATAACTGCTGATGAAGCCCTCAAAAGGGCTGTTTGAACCAGAATTTGTGAAAAATATTGCACGTGTGATCAATAATTTCGTTGTTCTGGCAGCACATATCAGAACAGCGACGATGATAGGCTTTGTTAGAATAATTGGTTTGATAGTCTCAATTTTCAAACACTTGTTATGATGAAACGAAATGCAATAGTGCAATTGGTGCACAAGAAAAATGTTGCCTTTTCTGCGACAAGATTTCCACAGAGTGCTTTTGATGTAGTTGGTTTCAAATTCTTGGCGGTAGAAACTTTCTCGGAAAATTCACCATTCCCAATTTCAGAAATTTGTTTGCCCTCTAAAAAACTGTTCGAGTCAATTTTACAGAAAATTGAGCTCCTGTGCGACAGAACATTTTTAAATTTCCGCGCCGCGCTTTTGATGCAGTTGATTTTAAATTCTCGGTGGTTTCGACATTTTCACAATGCACACCAAATGCTTTCGAATAATTATCTCATTGAGCATTTGCAAATCATTGAATGATTCAGCACAATAATAATGCTTAACAAATAACTTCATGTAAATTTTTCGGCAAAATTGTAGAGAAGCTTTGAGAATTTTGCGAAGACTTACACACATTGAAATATGGCAACACTAAGTAATACATTTCATCAAAATGAAATTTTCTTCATCATCTAAGAAGAAGAAAATGTTTTCCAAATTGTCAATCAACTAGCACAGTTTAACCCTTTCAGGACGGTTGGGTCATTTGCACCTCGCTGACGTGTTCTACAACGGCGAGGTTGGTGAAAAAGTCGTCCCGAAGGGGTTAAACAAATTTGAATTGAATGTCTCATGGTTGCGACGGAGCGCTATTCAATTTTCACACAGTGATTGACACTTGTGTCCCGGGCTTTCCTAAGAAAATAATTCTTTCACTACTGTGAGACATTTTCGTGGCCCTTACAAGGGCTGTTTTACTGCAAGCGCGATCCAGCGGTGTAATTTTGTTAATTCCGATGTTGGCTTGTGCAAAGCTGCCCAGACGCCCGATGAAGCCAGAATGATGAAAGTTTTCGCTCCTGCCGCACCCGAGATCTGATCCGGTCTGGTTAGCAGCCCCACTGATACCGCGCACAGCGATGCGAAGACGACTAGCAACAGCCGACGACCACCGCCCTCGACTAGCCAAAGCATACTGAAGGGAGAAACAAACGGAGAAACTGGCTAGCAGTCTTCCGATGCGTTCCCCTCGAGGTGTAAAAGAATGATGAAAGATGAGAAGAAGTTTGTGACCCGGCGTCTTTCTTGGAAAATTATTCGGTTCTCTCTTGAGGAAAACATTTTCAAAGCCCTTACTTACCTTACCAATCAGGCTAAGGCCGGGGTGGCCTCTGCTGTACATAGTAGCCGTCTCCATTCCACTCGGTCCATGGCTGTTTGTCTCCAGTTCCGCACTCTGCGTAGGGCCCGCAGATCGTCCTCCACTTGGTCGACCCACCTAGCTCGTTGCGCTCCACGTCTTCTTGTACCGGTCGGATGACTCTCGAGAACCATTTTAGTCGGGTTGCTATCCGACATCCTGATGACGTGACCCGCCCATCGTAGCCTCCCGATTTTCGCGGTATGGACGATGGTTGGTTCTCTCAGCAGCTGATGCAGCCGTGGTTCATTCGCCTTCTCCAAGTCCCGTCTTCCATCTGCACTCCGGCGTAGATGGTACGCAACACCTTCCGTTCGAAAACTCCAAGGGCGCGTTGGTCCTCTGCACGTAGGGTCCATGTTTCGTGCCCATAGAGGACGACCGGTCTAATCAGCGTTTTGTAGATAGTTAACTTCGTGTTACGGCGAACTTTATTCGATCGTAGAGTTCTGCGGAGTCCAAAGTAAGCACGATTTCCTGCCACTATGCGCCTCTGAATTTCTCTGCTGGTGTCGTCGGCGGTCACCAGTGAGCCCAAGTACACGAATTCTTCAACCGCCTCGATTTCATCACCGTCGATATAAATTCGGGGTGGCGGGCGCGGTGATTCCTCCCTGGAGCCCTTTGCCATCATGTACTTTCTCTTCGACACATTAATGACTAATCCGATTCGCCTGGCTTCACTCTTTAGTCGAATGTACGTTTCCGCCATCGTCTCAAATTTACGAGCAATAATATCAATATCATCAGCGAAACCAAGCAGCTGAACGGACTTCGTGAAAATCTTACCACTCGTGTTTATCTCCGCTCTCCTAATTACACCCTCTAAAGTAATGTTGAACAGCAAGCTCGAAAGACCATCACCTTGCCGTAACCCTCTGCGAGATTCGACGGAACTCGAGAATGTCCCTGATACTCGAACTACGCACATCACTCGATCCATCGTCGCCTTGATCAATCGTATCAGTTTATCCGGGAATCCGTATTCGTTCAAAATCTGCCATAGCTGTTCTAGATCGATTGTATCATACACCGATTTGAAATCGACGAACAAGTGATGTGTGGGCACGTTGTATTCGCGGCATTTCTGCAACACCTGGCGGATGGCGAACATCTGGTCCGTTGTAGCGCGTTCACCCATGTGTCCAGCCTGATAATGCCCCACGAACATTGGCGGAGCCAGCTTTTTCTTTTCTCTTGCTCACTCTCCTACACATATACGAGAAAGAGCGGGATTAAAGAGGAGGCAAGCTGCCCCCTCTTCTATCTTTCTCTTTCTCGTGCATGTTTAGGAGAGTGAGTAAGAGAAAAGAAAATGCTGGCTCCGCCAATGCCCACGAACTCTCTTGCAATCGGTGATAGACGGCGGCATAAAATTTGAGAGAGTATTTTGTAGGCAGCACTCAGTAGTGTGATTGCGCGGTAGTTCTCGCAATCCAACTTGTCGCCTTTTTTTGTAGATGGGACACACGATACCTTCCATCCATTCCTCCAGTAATACTTCCTCATCCCAAATCTTGGTAATGACCCAGTGTAGTGCTCTCACCAGTGCTTCTCCACCGTATTTTAGAAGCTTGCTTGGTAGTTGATCTGTTCCAGCGGCTTTGTTGTTTTTCAACCGGCCAACCTCCTCTTCAATCTCTCGAAGGTCAGGGGCCGGAAGTCTTTCGTCCTGTGCACATACTCCTAGATCTGTTACCACGCCACCTTCGGTACTTGCAACGTCATCATTGAGGTGCTCATAGTAATGCTGCCGCCACCTCTCGACCACCTCACACTCGCTCGTGAGAAGATTCCCATGATTATTTCGGCACATGTCGGCTTGCGGCACAAAGCCTCTGCGCGAGCGGTTCAGATTCTCGTAGAACTTTCGTGTGTCCTTAGCGCGGTACAGCTCTTCCATCGCTTCGCGATGTCGTTCTTTCTGCTGGCGCTTCTTCATCCGGAAGACTGACTTCTGCCTGTTCCGCGCCTGTCTGTAACGTGCCTAATTCGCTCTCGCACGGTGTTGCACCATTCTCGCTCATGCTGCATTCTTCTCGTTTTTCAACTGTTCACATTCGCCGTCGTACCAGTCGTTTCTGTGATTCGGAGTCACGAAGCCTAGTGCTGTAGCCGAGGTACTACCTATGGCGGATCGGATGTCCTTCCAGCCATCTTCAAGTGTAGCTGCGCCAAGCTGCTCTTCCGTTGGTAGGGCCACTGCTAGCTGCTTCGCGTAGTTTTGAACCACTTCTACGTTACGTAGCTGCTCGATGTTGAGCCGCGGCCTCTAGAGTCGAAAAACTTAAAAATAGACAGTTCAACAATGACATTAAAGCTTTGCCAACTACTCCAAGCCCTTTTGGCGTCTCGCTAAAGTGTTGAAAACAAAACCTAAACCCGTTCCACCACTCAAAGACGAAGATAAAGTTTATGTAACAGCCAAAGAAAAAGCCAATCAAATCTCAAAACAGTTCCTGGCCTCGCATAATCTGGGTCGGGACATGGTCAGTCCGATGGAACCGTCAGTATCGGCCAGCGTAAACCACTTGGCCAACCTGCCTAATCATTTCCCTGATGATCACAGAGTAACAGCAAACGAACTCAACAGCTACATCAAGTGCATGCGGAACATGAAGGCTCCGGGATTCGATGGAGTATTCAACATTGTTCTCAAGAACCTTGGACCCAAAGCGATACCCACTCTGGTCAACGTCTTCAATCGATGCCTGGAGATCGGGTACTTCCCATCCGGATGGAAGCTCTCTAAGGTGGTTCCCATCCTTAAGCCGAGGAAGGATCCCACCAGGTCAACCAGTTACCGACCAATCAGTTTGCTCTCGTCAATAAGCTAATTGTTTGAGAGAGTCATCTACCGGAGACTACTGGTCCATACGGAGGACAACAACATTCTACTGGACGAGCAGTTCGGATTCAGGAGCGGTCACTCGACCGTCCACCAACTCCAACGGGTGACGAACCGGATCAGACGATCGAAGGAGTTGTCTAAAACAACAGTGATGGCCTTGCTGGATATTGAAAAGGCCTTTGATAATGTATGGCATCACGGCCTGATACATAAGCTGATGCAGCAGAATTTTCCGACCTACCTAGTGAAGATGATCACCAACTATCTCCAAGGCAGGATATCCCAAGTAAGCGTGTCCGGAGCACTTTCAGACCCCTACCCTATCCCTGCTGGAGTACCGCAGGGCAGTATTCTGGGTTCGATTTTATACAACTTGTATACTTCGGACATACCGCCGCTACCGTCTGGGGGCACTCGTTCACTATTTGCTGATGACTCAGCAATAAGCTATACCGGAAGAGTAATTCGTGCACTCGTTAACAAGCTGCAATCTGGCCTTGACGCCTATGTGGGTTACCTCAGAAACTGGAAGATCCGGGTGAACGCTGCCAAGACACAGGTCATCGTGTTTCCACATAGAAATACAGATCGCCTCAAGCCAACCACAAAAGTGAAGGTTCTGAACAATGAAGTAGACTGGGTCGACGTCGTGCGTTATCTAGGCCTGCTAATGGACAAAAAACTTCTCTTCCGACCGCACGTGGATGACAGAGTGAAGAAAAGTACCATCATGCTGAAACGATTGTATCCTATCATCAATCGGCGATCGAAGGTTTCTACTACCAACAAACTCGCAGTCTACAAACAGGTGGTGCTCCCGATGTTGGTGTACGGTTCCCCTGTGTGGATGGGCTGCGCCAGGACCCACATTAGGAAGTTGCAAGTGGTCCAAAACAAATTCTTGAAGATGATCTTCAAACTTCCGACACGCACTAGGACAACTGAGGTCAATCGACTAGCCTGTCTGGACCTGATCAGTAACAGATTACAAAACCTTTCCATAAAGCACGAGGCCAGAGCTGTTATATCTGAATGGCAAACAATCAGAAATATATATCTGTAAGATTAAATTTTGTAAATAGTAGGTTAGAATAGTATAGATAAGGAGCTGAAATGTCAACAAACAAACAAAGTTTAAACTCAACAAATATTTTTATAACAAAAGCAAACACACAAATAAGTTAAAGATAACTGAGAAGGCAACTAAAGTCTGAATAGCATTTAGCGGTATCACTTAAAATGTAATGAAAATGATTGTTACAACAAGAAAGAGAATAAATAAATACACTTTAAAGTTAAAAAAAAAAAAATGTTGAGCCGCGGCGTTCGACTTCGACGCGTGGTGATAACTGTCGAAAGTTTTGAGCGCATGCATACAGCGACTTTAAGGGGCCATTAGACTGTTTGTCATAATGACAAATATTTGCCTTTTAGCCCGACATTCATCCGAGGTTGCCATGATTTACGTTGTGTTGGTCATTTGTTGGGCTTGTTTGACCAAATATTTGTCATGTCTAATGGGACCTTAAGTACACAACTCTTAGCTGGCGGTCATTGTCATCGCTTGACCCGTAAAAGCATGACGTAGGAACTTTTGAGGACCACAGCTATGTTGGACGCTCTCCTTATCGACTCACCGTTTTGCTGCCCAACATGCCAACATTGTATGCTTCATTTAATACATTTATTCACTATTTTATATCCCTTTTAAATATTGACAATAAATTCTCGAAGTCCATAAATTTGTCTCATGCATCTGAATGATAATCCTCTCTTGATCAGCGCCAGATTCATTCGTTTATCGTAATAAAAAATGCAACACTCATTACTTCGACAATTATCTGGTTCGCTTTTTGTTTCCCTTTTTCCCAAGAACTGCTGCATAATTCAATAAACCGCAGGAGGTAAATACCCAAAAGCAAATGAATGTGATGCAACAATTTACAGATGTAATTATGTCATCGTCAAACCGTTCGGGTTGTTTTCATCGAATCATCACATCACACCCGACCTGGTCCCTGCCAACCTCCATCAGACATCAGCAGCAGCAGCAACAGCAGTTGTACCACCATCCATGTAATACTGCCGCCGGCGGGAAATGAGCGTGTAAAGCGATTTTAAGCTCAACATCAACCGACAACCCGGCTGACCACCAACCATAAGCGAAACGGAGGCTAGCGCAGCACCAGTGCCAGTCAGTGTGCTCAGTCGATTCGCGGAAGGAAATGACTGCAATTTAAGTGAATTGCAAACGCTTTTTCCACAAATTTTCACCTCCATCCATTCGATTGCTTCAGCGCCGCCCAACGTACGCTGGCTGATGCCACCCACAACCCCGGTGGCGTGGGGCGATCAGACGGGGGACAGCAATTCAGAACGAACTGTCAGGACTAATTTAAGTGAAAAATAATAATACCGACGATGAAAAATCAATTGATCATTCAACTATCCTCATTACCTACATATTCGGTCCTCATGAACCTGGAGATTGTGCACTACGTACACTCAGGAAAATTGCCTCATACTTAATGGCAAATATCCATGTGCCAAACCACATCCAAAGTATATGCAACCAATACCCGATTACGCAGGCAAATTAGCACATGAATAGTATGTGCTCTAAATTGTATGAGTCGCTGCTGTATGGTGCCTCATCAAAAGTATGAGTCGCACTAATGGAAAACATTTGTTTACCCCCATTGCAAAAATCCATGTCCCGGACACATAGAAGGAATGAAGATTTTTTTTCCCAGTGTACACGTCTGACACGTCTGAGGACGACCTTTGACGATGGACAGAAGAACGGTGTGTGGAAGTTCCGAAAGATTAACCACGAGCTTGCAGCACTCTATGGCTAGATGATCTTGCCAATCGCTCCTCAGCGGCAGATCTTACCATCAACGTCAACAAGACCAAATCGTTGGATGTACACAGGGTCAAACCTTCCAGCTTTACGGTAGCTGGGCGATCAGTAGAGAATGTTGAAAGCTTCCAATATCTTGGTAGCCAAATGGCGGCCGATGGCGGCACCAAGATCGACATAGGTGCACGGGTTAAGAAGGCGAGGGCTGCTTTTGCGAGTTTAAGAAATGTATGGAAAAACAATTAGATTAGTCGACGCACCAAAATCCAAATTTTCAACTCGAACGTGAAATCTGTGCTGCAATACGCCAGTGAAACCTGGTGTGTATCAGTAGAGAACACTCAATAATTCGTGCATGGTGGCCTCACAATTGGATTTCCAACGTGGAGCTCCATCGTCGACATCAAAAGCTGATAGCGACAGATATTCGGGAGCGAAAGTGGAGGTGGGTCGGCGGAAACGAAATCTGCAAGCAAGTGTTAAATTGGAACCCAGCATGGCATCGCAGCAGAGGCAAACCCAGAGGCTCATGGCGGCGCTGCTTCAACAACGAAATCAAGCAAGTCGCCCGAAATTTGATCTGGTCACAGGTCAAGGCGGATGGCTGGCAATCGCCCAGGATGGAAATATTTCAATTCGGCCCTCTGTACCACCGTGGGTGCCCAGGGTTGAAAAGTAAAGTAAAGTAAAGTTGCTGCACTCTACGTCGAACGCAACATCATAGGCAACATCGATTGCCTGTTAAAGCTGACATTTTTTTTTATCTTCTCCCTCTCCGTAACGCTTTATTGTATGAAAATCTTAAATATTTTGTGTATGCCATAGCACTCAGTTGTACTTTCCATCTCCCTAGAGTGTTACGTATTTTCTGAACAGCGCCCTAGCTGAAATAGGCTTGATCTCAGAGGATATGGTGGGCAGTGCTTGTTGAGGGAATGCCGGAAAACAAATCTGCGAGTTTAATATTCTCAAAGTCAGAAGGATGAAATTGCCCGAAAACTGAATCGGTGCATTCTGAAACACTTTCCTCTACTACCAACGTAGCTGTGAGGGCCTGTAGGCACTGGTCATCGTGGGATGTTGGCTGTTATCTATATCCACATACATATATGTCGGGGAGGGGACAACCACCACCGAGTAGAGCACGAATAAGGAAATGAAAAATTCACTTCTCATTGAACCCGACTCGATGTGCGATTCATTTATGTTCCGATGTGATATTTTCCTCGGACCGCTGGAGCACCGGAGCCGATAAACTACCAATTCCGGTTCGCTTCGACAGTGCAGTGGTGCCTCGGTAATCGTGAACGAGGATTGGATATAACTCTCCGTAGTAGGGACACCAGCCGGAGCGCCGATTGTGTGGTGGCCTACATCGGTAGGTACATGTTGTTCAGGCCAATGCACCTTGCTTGTTCCGACATCGATGCAGTTGAACCTAGTGGCAATTTATGACTGAATTTCTAGAACATATTTCCAATAACAATAATCACAAATTTTGATTAAAAGAATATTGGACTGAAAAATAAAAGCATACAAAATTATAGGGTATGTGTACCATTCCTTGGCCTAATTTGCAAGCCGCCTTAACAATTTTGACCATAACTCATGAATTAATAGCACTAGAAATAATATGTTGACCCTATTACACACTCTAGGCAATGCATGTTTTTCCAATTGGAAGTAAACTTACGTAAATATTCAAGAATTTACTTAATTAAGCTGAAAAAATTCGATGCGATGGTATGCAACGTTGGTCTATGGTACAAACATTGGTCTATCAGTGGATGCAACGTTGGCCTATTGCTTTCCATGCACTAGAACAACTTATTATCTTATTTTTTCAATATTTCTGCTGAAGTATTATCTCTGTTTGTTCACCAATCTTATGGCTAGTTTCCACTTCGTACGTACTGTGCAAAAAGATAGGACAAGTAATGATTCCGCTTCAAAATTACTTGTGCAGTTCGCAGATGGCAAGTAAGGAAAAAAGTGTAACACTCGTAACGCCTCCCGTGCGAATCAAATAGAGCTGTCACTTTTCCTTGCGGAAAAAATAGTCCGCGCTATTATTCCGTAAGGAAAAGTGACGTTTCTCCCCATACTGGATCAGTTGTCAAAATTACTTGCGGAAAAAAATGGAATTTTACTTGAGCGCTCTACTTGGCAACAAGAAACTAAGCTTTACTTTTAAATTACATTTTCGGAGCCAAATTTTCAAAAAACTATGAATAAATCACTTTAACTAAAGTTCTTTCTTAATCTAGTAACGAAAACAACGCAACCCTATTATTGTGTTATATTTTTACAGTCACCGTACACAAAATCTTTCTTCCTGTTCGTTCTTTCTGGTTCTTACGCAAGAAATGTTGTTGACGCCTTTTTATCGTTGTTTTTGACGTCACTTTACTGATGGGCCAAGATTTGGGTACATAGTGAAAAAAATGTCCTCAATATTCGGCCCACATTCAATTTGCAAAATAGTTAATAATCGTTGAAAAAAAAATACACAAGTTCAAAATAGCGTCTTTAACCGTCGCATCATTGCAATGGTTTTAACCGGTGTCAAGCCATGGGAGTCACATTAGGTTGATTTGCTTTTGAATGCTGACATATTTGAGGCGATAAAGCTTGAATAAAAAATACAATGATTTTAAATATTGGTATCAAATGCTAAACCTACAAACTAGCAACACGGCCAAGCCAACAACAAAGCGATATGATCGCAGCAAACGGATATCAATTTCGACCAATCAGCGACTGGTCTCCGTTTGACAGCAAATTGGTCTCAAATTGACTGACTACGTGTCGCATCCTATCCTAGGATCAAAGGCCTTTCATAATATATGTCAAACATATAAAACTGGACGGTCCACAATTCAATTTAAAATTTGCATACGATCACCAGATGCATATATCTGATGAATTAAGAAATCGAAAAACTATAGGGAATTTGTTTTATATTTTTGCTCACTTACACAAAGGAACAAAACAAAACAAAAAAGACAACATTGGGTTCATCGCTACTCGAATTCTTAAGATAAGTGATCTTGAAACACGAGTAGATGTTGAACTCGGACATTATGGATGTCATTTTTCGTGAATTTGATGCCTAAAATACGGTCATAGTCAAATCACATTTAAAACGCAAAACAAAAAAACACCCTCTCCAAAATTTGTTAAAATGCAGTTTTTGTCATACTAGATCCGGTGGTGGGAGAAAATTAAAGATTCACTTGCGCCTTTTTCAAATGTTACGCTAGAAAAATTGGCTTAAAAAGTACAAAAATATTTATATCTTTTGATAGAAACATCGTACAGCTTTGATGTCTTCTGACGAAATGTGTATTTTGGCAATATGTACATTGCTCTGAACATATGAAAAAATGATAGTTTTTGACATATGACAAAAAACCCGATTTCGGACTTTTTATTTCTTCAATAAGTTATATCTCCTCAGATTGAAGAGATAGAAAAAACTGCTCTTCGAGAAAGTTGTCGGGGTTTTTACCTTCTTCAACTTTGCAGAACATTTTATTTCGATATCTTTTGAAATAAAAAAGTTAGGTGCTGAAATATGAAGTATTTTAAGATTTGGCGTTTAGGACACTTTTGCATATAACGTGGCTTGGACTCACGAGCAAATGTCTAGAAGATATGAAGACTCTATCTTGGATGGTTTTTGAGTTATTAATTTTTTCCACTTAATGTTGGTCCTCGGACCATTGTGCAATCGTGACAACTTCTCAGACTTCGACAGCTCCTCTGTGGATTTTGATCTCTCTATGAAGGATGAGATCACCGGTATACCAGAATCTTTTCGTTCCATAGGTATTCCACAAATTTTTGCAAGTAAGTTCGGGCATGTTGGCGGGGCCAGGCAGTTTTTCACAGATGGTTCCAAAACCGATGATTCGACTGGATTCGGTGTCTACAACGAATTTCATAGCGCCACCTTTATGCTTCAAAAGCCATGTTCGGTATATATTGCTGAGCTAGCGGCTATATACTACACCTTAGAGTACATTCGCACTCTCCCACCTGAGCACTACTTCATTTTTACCGACAGTCTAAGCTCTCTGGAGGCTGTTCGGTCAATGAAACCGATGAAGCACTCAGCGTACTTCCTGAAAGGAATACGCCAAGTCTTGAGTGCTTTGTCCAAACGCTCATATATCATCACCATAGCTTGGGTCCCTTCACATTGCTCAATTCCGGGCAATGAGAAAGCAGACTCTCTGGCTAAGGTGGGCGCTAGCGAAGGCGATATTTACGAGCGTCAAATCGCCTTCGATGAATTTTTTGCATTGGCCCGTCAGGAGACCTTGATCAGCTGGCAACACAAATGGAGAGATGGAGAGATGGGTAGATGGTTGCACTCCATCATTCCACAGGTGTCGAAGAAGCCATGGTTCAAAGGGTTGGATTTGAGCCGCAATTTCATTCGTGTAATGTGTCGGTTGATGTCCAACCACTATTTGTTGAACGCGCATACCTTCCGTGTCGGGCTCTCAGAAAGCAATCTCTGTGTCTGTGGCGTGGCTTACCAGGATATCGAACACGTCGTGTGGGGATGCAATGAGTATCGTGAGGTCAGATCTGAGCTGCATGAAATTCTCCGGGTCCGAGGAAAACAACAGAAACCCGTTAGAGAAGTGTTGGCAGGACTTGATTTGGAATACATGAACCTGATTTACCAGTTTTTGAAACGTGTTGATGTCAGAGTTTGATGTAGTACGTTCCTTGTTTTCGTTGTCCGCCTTTTGGTTTTGTTGTTCGCCCCTGTCTGTCGTCACCCCCCTTCCGTTTGTCCTCTTCTTGTCGTTGTCTACCGATAAAGTTCTTTCATTTCGGATCCATTACAGATATGGACAATTGTCCCATCGATATTTAGTATAAGTTAGCAAATAATTTAGTTTTAAACCCATTAACCCCTCCTTCCCAATATTATTTTATTTTTTTTTTCTTCAATCCTTAACCTCGAAACAGCCGCGAGTACTTCGGCTTCCCAAACTAACATAGTTTTAAGGCAGTAATAAATTGTAAAATGTAAAAGCATTGTAAAAACAAAAGATTTCGGCTCAGTTATGTGGCGCCCGAGCCTTCCAAATAAACGAATAAGTAAAAAAAAAAATAGTGTCAGCATGGGTCGGTGGTGGAGGAAGCACGAACAGTACCTCTAAGTCTCACAATACACATTTCCCGTAGATATCAGTCAAATCCTCGCATTATCCCCTTTCAGATGTTTCTTGAGCAGGATCTGACGCCAGATCAAACCGAAGATACCTACTGCATAGATATGTCGATCTCAAAATCACCGGCAAATGACCGCGTCATCGAAGAGAAGAATCAAGTTTCGCGCCAAAAATAGTTTCTTCTGCTTGATGGTGGTAAATTTACATGTTTTTGATTGCGTTGATCTGCGTTAAGCCGTGGAGGTCGAAGCCGTCGAAAAGCGCTTTATTAGCGACAGGAAGGCTAAACCGATCCAGATCTACCGATGGAGGCTCGGACCCAGATGGATTTCATAGAATCGATGATTGATTGTAACCGCCAAATAACAGAGCGTAAACATGGGTGCCGAGGCACGACATGACCGATCCAATGGAGTTGTGATTATGAACGTCAGTCAGATTACTTTAGCGATCCGGTGGCTGGTAGAGGACACCGATGCTGATAACGAACTATGGCATATCAAGCCGAATCCACAGTTGTTCTAGGGAATTATGTATAACGGCTGGGTCACAATACTCGGTGAAACGGCAATGAGAACTCCTCCACATTCAGTTGTTTCTATCTGTGTTTTGGTATGGATTATAATCATTGTGTGTGAGTGGTATTGACTAGTGTGATGTTTACATTCGTTCTGTTTTGATTTTCGTGTGTTTTTGATTGTGTGCAGAAGTGCCGCATATACAAACAATATGTACTTAAATTGTGTGTGTCTGTTCGTTTGTTTATTGTGTTTTCTGTGTTTTTGATGTGGCAGCTCTCTAGTATTGGTAAGCTAGATGATCTGAATGCCAACCGTCAACTATATCAGTGCGTAGAACAGTGGAACGGATTTATTCTAAAACTTGTTTTCCGGAAAGTTAAAACCGAAAGGTGATACAGTTAAGATTCTTTTCAAGAGAGAATCCACTAAAGTTTTCTATTACAGCCAACACTAAATGACGATTAGACGTTCAAACAAACACCTTAACGACAAAACAACACAATTTTCGGTAACAATCTATGTCATTACAAACAAATTGCCATACTGAACTAATAAAACATTACAGAATCGTCGGGTTAAGAAAACATATAGTTGTTTTTAATTGACCAAATTAGACTGAAATGCCAATACTGGTACTGGAAGCGGAATGTGGTTCACAGACGGAAGGCGCAACAACAAAACTAAACTTGTCGGAGTATACATTTCGGTAGACTCTAGATTCAGACTAATACTCAGGACCGGGATGGCTGCTGAACGCTGGCAGGAGTGGCTCGACCACCAGGGTGCGAGGACGCCATCTTTAAGAATCCAACATGTTGTATGTAAACATTTGTGTATCCACAAAGGAATCCATTGTGGATACACGATAGATGTTGACTCCTGTCAGATGCATTAGGTGGGATTAGGGCTGCCACATACGTGGGCTCGACTGAGATGAGCGAACTAGAGCCTACCTCAGTACTAGCGGCAAATATGCATTCCGGTTTACCGTCGTGAAGAAACAAATAATATATGATTGTGAGGATTTTAGGAGTTTCCATTTGTCGGGGCTTCTGCGACGTGGTCGGCATCCATTTGCGGTTGATTCGGTGGAGGCTCGTTGATTATGTTCCCCGTCAGTTTTACTACATTTTGAACTGTAGTTGACAAATTCCTTAAACGACACATTTTCGGGCCATGTTTCAGATGACAACGTAGTAGATTTGAATTGCGATCCAATTACCACTTTAAACGTCACAAAGCTCATGTTACTTATGTCAGCATTTTTGGCACGAGCTTGGAAGCCTTTATAACTTCTTCATTGCTTAGGCCAACACATTTACGAGTAGGTAAGCACTATAATTTGTTCATCGGTGGTACTAGGGTCAAACGCCGATAAATGTACCCAAAACATCTGATCGTTACTTAAGCTCATGGTTTGAGCAGACCCTTTCAAAGCTCTTGTACTCTTCATGTTTTGCAGTCTCCCTAAGGACGTATACGGCAGATCACACAATAGGTTGTGCTCTTGCTTTAATTGTAGTATTTTAAGTGCAAATGTGTTTCTAAAATACCTTTGAGTGTTTAAACTTATGCTTCTACGACTCAAGTTTGCTTGCGTGGTAAACGTTGTGCTATTTCTGAAGTGTTTAGTGTTATTTTTTTATAATAGTGTTGGATCATTGTCAGCAACATAATTGATGACGTTCTTTAGTGTGATTGTGTGTGTAAAATACACCCGAAGTGCTCCAGAGCTCTAGTACTGCACTGTCTGCACTTGTTTGATCTGTCTTCATCGACCACTTTTATTCGCAATAAAACACGAGTGATTCAGTACACAGATAAAACATTTCTGATCTGTATTTCACCTATCTCAAATACATTGCTCTTACGTTAGCATTTATTCTCTCTAACTACTACACACATACCCTATTTACTCCATCGACATAGTCGCACAGATTGTAAAACTTAAACTAAACAAAAAACATATTATTCTAAATTTCTTAACCTATTTTTGAACACAGTTTTCGACATATTAAATTCAAACAACACACTAACATTGTTAAACACTCTTAAACATGACGTAATGGGTTGTTTTGCCCGTACGTGGTGCTATGAGCAGGAATAGCGAAGTGCTCGGGGAGGAACATATAACGGAATTTCCGCTAGAATTGACGGGCAGGCCATGTTTCCCGAAATGACTTCAAAAATAAAAAGTTGCTGCAGTTTGACACGCCTCGCCGAAAGAATATCTAAGCCGATTAGCTTGCAGCGATCTGGATAGCATGGAAGGTTTTCTGGGTCTCTCCAAGGAAGTTGCCTCAGGGCAAATCGCACAAAACATTTTTGCACGCGTTCCATCTGTAGATTCTGTGTTAAGTGGTAGGGCGACCAGACGGGAGCAGCATACTCCAGAATGCTTCGTACAAGGGCACAAAAGAGAGTCTTCAGGGCATGTATATCAGTGAAGTCGGCCGCGTGACGCCGAATAAAGCCTAATGTTGACCAAGCTTTGGCGGTTATGATGGATATATGCTTATTGAAGCGCAGTTTGGAGTCAATGGTTACTCCGAGGTCACAAATTTCACTAACACGCTCTAACTCGATCGCACCAATAGCATAGTGATGCATCCGTGGGGCAGGGCTGCGTGAAAATGATATTGCCTTGCACTTACTGCTATTTATACGCATGCCATTGTCGCCGCACCAGACAATAAGAGTGTCAATGTCATTTTGAAATATGAAACAGTCCAAAGCAGATGAGATAATGCGGTACATCTTTAGATCATCAGCAAATGCAAGCTTTAACGACGATAGCTTCAGGATCAAGTCGTTTACAAATATTATAAAGATCAGTGGGCCAAGCACACTACCTTGCGGCACACCTGACGAGATTTCGAGAGGTCTGGAATGCGCTGCGTTGACTGTTACGTCATTCCAGTCTGAGTGTTCGTCCGAGTTGGACGTGTTCGGTACCGCGAAATAAATCTCGAGAGTGAACGGAAAGTGTTTGAGCGCGCGTTGGAGAATTTCTCTCCCGGACCCAAGATGGGTGACACGGCGGCCGGCGCGGCTGCGATAAACAGTGAGATTCGGCCCGTGAGTACAAATCACGGCAAGAGAGGTTGCAGCACCAGCGATAATGAGGGGAACGCCACGAAGCGGTTCCTTTCAAACAACATTTTTTCCACGCTGCCGGATGGCGATGCCGGTAGCAGCAATCCAACGGGAGCACTGAAAAAACGGAAGCCGAAGCTTCCGCAGCAAATTCAACTGCCCGAACAAACGCGCAAGGAGAAGATTCCTCCGATCTTCGTGCAGGGAGACCCACCATTACTGTGTCCCTCCCTTCGCGACTGCATCTCCAATGGGCACTTCAGGGGCTCGTTTCGGTTGTGCAGCGATGGTGTAAAACTGATGGTGGAGAGCAAGGCGTGCTTCGAGAATGCCAAACGTTTCCTCGCCAAACGAAACTGGGAGTTTTTCACGCATGACCTGCCTGGCTCCAGGCCGCTGAAGGTGCTTTTGCGTGGTCTTGACGATATGCCGGTGGAGGAGCTCGCCGGTGAACTGGAGGGTTATGGACTCAAGCCCGAAAAGGTCCACAAGATCGAGCGTCACGACAAGGAGAAGCGATACCGTGACCAGCTCTACCTCATCCACTTGGAGCATAGGTCCACCACCATGAAGGACATTCGAGCGATCCGAGTAATCAACAGTACCGTGGTCGAATGGCAACGGTACAAGCCAGTACACCGGGAAGTAACGCAATGCATGAAATGCTTGCGCTTCGGCCACGGTACTCGAAATTGCTCCATGATTGCCCGTTGCTCGGAGTGTGGTGGAAGCCATAACACCGGCGAACGCGACCAAATGGAGGAAACCCAACCCAAGTGCGTCAACTGTGGCGAGCAGCACCGGGCCACAGCCAAGAACTGCCCCAAGCGAGCGGAGTTTTTGGAAATCCGGCGACGAGCTTCCACCAAAAACCAACCAAAGGTGAAGACGGTAGTGCCCCCGGCGCTCGACAACAAAAATTTCCCGCCAATTTCCAAACCTCGCAGTGTGGTCCCAGTGCTCCCACCGCTTCAACCACACAAGCGCCTAGCAGCTGCTGCTGCGTCCGTGGCGCCTCAAGCTACCCCCATCAACCAGTGGCAGATCCTTCCTCCAGGACTACGGCATCAACCCAACAACGCACCTCCCCTCCAGGAGGACGATGTCCCCCTCTACACTCCGGAACAGCTGGCTCCGATCTTCAGCTCCCTTGTGGCCCGCCTTCGTGGCTGCAAAACCCGATTCGACCAGATCTACACTCTGGGCCTTTTCGTCATTGAAAATGGCTTCTAGAGTGGGTCTGGTCAATTGGAATGCTTGTTCACTGAGGAACAAAACCATTGAGCTGCACGATTTTCTTGTTGAAAAGGAGATCGACGTAGCTTTCATTACGGAAACCCACCTCAAGCCAGAGGTCAGCGTGTTCATACCGGGTTTCCGAATAATCAGACTAGACAGGACGAACTCCAGGGGGGGAGGAGTAGCCATCGCTCTACGAAACAACATGAATTGCCGCCTGCTGCCGAGCTTTCAACTGAAGACCATCGAAGCCGTCGGAGTGGAGGTGACTACCTCTGCCGGTGACATCACCCTCATCGGGGCATACTGCCCAACTCAAGCCGACACGGTAGAGGCAGCCAACAACCTCCGCAGAGACATAATCAAGCTAACTCGGCGGCAGGGGCGGTTCATTATCGCAGGAGACCTCAATGCCAAGCACCAGGCCTGGGGCAACACTAGAAGCAACCGCAACGGAAACACCTGGAGCAAAGATCTGGAGGAGGGCCACTACAACATCCTGGGTCCGGACAGTCCCACCCGGTTGAACCGGTCTGGGGCCCACGCCACGCTGGACCTCTACATCAGCAACATGGACAACATCTCCAAGCCGATCACACACCTGGAGCTCAGCTCGGACCACTATCCGGTGGTGGCCGAAGTTGGCTCTTCGGTTGGTCGGTACGATCGGACCCGGCGTAACTATCACAGAGTGAACTGGGGCCGGTTCCAGCGGTGTGTTGACGACGGCATCGACTACCAGGTGCGGCCAGAGACTCCTGATGACGTGGACCAACAGCTGCACTCCATTGAGGCGGCAATCTCCCAGGCCCGGGAGCGATGTGTTCCTGAATCGACACTGGTAAGCAACACTTTGACCATAGATAGGCTCACTAAAGACCTCATAAGACTCCGTAACACCACTCGCAGGCAGTACCAGCGTACTGGTCTGCCTGATTTAAAAACCCAGGTCAACCGTATGACCAAGATAATTCAGTCCAGAATGGTGGACCTCAGAAACAAAGACTTTTCTTCCAAGATCCGCGCTCTTCCAGACCGTGCCAGACCATTCTGGAAAATTACAAAAATCCTGAAAACTAAGCCAAGGCCCATCCCACCGCTGATTCCCCTTGACAACAATAATCCAGTCGATCGCTTGATAACCCCTGATGAGAAGGCTGCTGAAATAGGTCGGCATTTCGTCAGTTCCCACAACCTTGGTCTTGACATAGTCAGTCCGCATGAAGCAGCTGTAACTGAGCATGCAAACAACCTACATCTGATCCCCAACGACTTTTCGGAGGAGCTGGAGATCACAGCTGACGAATTGTCGGCCTATATCAAATCATCTAAAAATATGAAGGCCCCAGGTTTCGACAACATCATGAACTTGGAACTCAAACAATTGAGTCTCCAGTTCTACCAACATCTGGCACTGATTTTCAATCAGTGTCTCCGCCTAAGCTACTTCCCATCATCTTGGAAGCTAGCAAAGGTGATCCCCATCCAGAAACCTGGGAAGGATCCTTCCTCGCCAAAAAGCTATCGCCCCATCAGCCTTCTCTCAGGGTTATCAAAACTTTTCGAAAAAGCTATTCACAGTCGGCTCCTAACATCTGCCGAACAAAACAACATCTTGCTCGAAGAACAGTTTGGTTTTCGGCGTGGTCGATCAACCGTTCACCAGCTGTCTCGAGTCACCAACGTCCTCAAACGGAACAAGTCGTTAGCTAAATCTTCTGCCATGGCGCTATTAGACGTTGAGAAAGCATTTGACAACGTCTGGCACGATGGCCTGGTGTACAAGCTGCAAAGGTACAATCTTCCCAGCTTCCTTGTTAAAATCATTAAAAACTACCTGTCGAACAGAGCATTTCAGGTCTCAATCAATGGAGTCAACTCTAATGCCCAGAACATCCCTGCCGGTGTCCCTCAAGGCAGCATATTGGGCCCACTGCTGTTCAATTTGTTCACATCTGACATGCCTCCACTACCAGAACGCGGAACCCTATCGCTGTTCGCCGATGACACGTCCGTCATATACAGTGGCAGGGTCACTCGAACGCTGACAGCCAAACTCCAACGAGGCCTGAATGCTCTAACAGGCTACCTAACTAGCTGGAAGATATGTGTCAATGCGGCGAAGACCCAGGTCATCCTCTTCCCATACTCAAAATCCCCACGACTTGTTCCGGCTGAGGACTGTAAAATCATGCTCAATGGATCAGCGGTGGAATGGTCCGATTCGGCCGACTACCTTGGCTTAACCCTAGACAGCAAGATGATCTTCAGGCAGCAGATCGACAAAACTGTAACAAAATGCAACATCCTCCTGAGACTGTTGTACCCATTGATCAACCGCAAGTCGACTCTGTCCCTAAAGAACAAACTTGCTGTCTATAAGCAAATCATCCTTCCTGTAATTGAGTATGGCATGCCGGTCTGGAAGAGCTGTGCAAAAACCCATCATCTTAAACTACAAAGGGTCCAAAATAAGTTCCTCAGAATGATCATGAATACCCCAACTCGGACCCGAACATCTGAGGTCCACCGTCTGGCTGAAGTCAAACCCCTCAACGACCGATTTAGTGAGTCTATCGAACGGTTCAAAGTCCGTTGCCGCCTGTCAGATCAACAGGCTATCCGGGAGCTATTCCCCCACCCCTAGGTTATCAAATTTGTAGTAAACTGTAGTTAGGTAGGATTTTGAAATTAACAAATTAAAAACACCAATGCTCTAAAGAGCTGTCATGTAAATTAGATTCTAATCAAAATTCCAAACTAAAACAAAACTAAAACAACAGATTAAAACTAAAGATGAGGTATCTACGGATAAAAACACTTGGTATGTAAAAACAATATAACAAAACAAAAATTGAAAATAAAGAATGATTTTAAGTAAAAAGACTGTTACGTAGGCCTCTCTATTCATAAGATAGGAAAACAACCACCTTGTGAGCCATAGCGGGAATCCTAGATGCTCCATTTTATCAATGATCGTCATGTGTGGCACCGTATCGAACGCTTTTGCGAAATCGACGTATATTGCGTCGACTTGCTGATGTGACTCCATTGCTCTCGAAACTGCCGTGACGTAGTACATCAGGTTGGAAGTAGTTGATCGATTTTTTACGAAGCCATATTGAAACTCGGAGATGATTGAGGACGCAGCATGATACATCATTTTATGAACCAGTTTTTCGAAAACTTTACTGAGACAACATAGTATTGATACCTCTCTATAGTTTTCGACAACATTTTGGCTACCAGACTTATGAATCGGCACAATTATCGCAGTTTCCCAAGCAGTTGGGAATTTCCGCTCCAGAAGCGACTTAATAAAGATGGCCGTGATTGGATATACAAGCGTAGATGCACATTTTTTGAGCAGTAGTGGAGGTAGATTATCGGTGCCAGGACCTTTGTTGACGTCTAGTTCTTTGAGAGCGATTAGCACATCCTCAACAGAAAATTGCAGTTCAGGGATCGAAATATCGTACGATGGCACATCATGAAACCTATCCGCACGCGGCACAGGAGACACTTTCGTGAACACGCTTTCGAAGAATTCTGCAAATAATTCAGCTGCGTCTGAATTGGTAACAGCAGTAGAGCCAGCATAACGTACGTTGGCGGGAATGCGGTTGGCTGACCGCTGGCGTTTCACAAAGTTCCAAAAGAGCGATGGGTTCTTTTTCACATTTTCCCGAACCATGGTCATGTAATTCTCGTACGTGGATTCAAGGAGGTTTTTGTACGTATTCTCCATCTCCCGAAGTTGAGTTTTGTCGAGCTCAGACTTGGACTTGAAGTATCGATTTCGTAGCTTCCGAAGAATATTTCGTAGATTTCGCAAGTCATGGTTTAGTAAAAACCGAGTTTGACGCTGGTCGCTTACGAGATACATGTTCTTGAAAAACTTCGTGTAATTTGAAATAAAAGTTCGAGAGCAACTCATCCACCGTGGAGCCTAGCAGTAAATCCCACTCAATCGTAGAGAGAACGTTGTCCAAGTTCTCAAAGTTGCAGTTACGAAAATCGAAATTGCAACTCATTCCTGAATCAGATGGTGTTGTCAGTGTATGACAGCGAACATCCAGAAGCACAATAAACGGCGGATGATGCGAATCAACTGGCAATAGCGGTACCGACGGTTCCAACAAATCAAGGTTTTCGGGTAGATTAGCAAAAGCTAGATCTAAGAGTCTCCCATTGGCATTAACGCAACTGTTAATTTGCTGTAGCCCCGCAGAAAACAAATCCTCCACCAGCGCAAAATCATGCTCGGTAGATGCATTAGTTGGAACGTATCCATTGATGTCTACATCAAAATGCCAGTTAAGCTTTGACAGATTGTAGTCCCCCACCGTCAATAAAATGTCGTTGTCCGATAAAAGATCAATGGTCTGGAGAACTGACCTTGCGTGGGTATTATACAGCTCCAGAGATGAACGTGGCGGAAGGTATATCATTACTACATAAAGGAAGCGATCTTTTAGCTTGATGCTAAAACAGAAAACAGACGAAAATGTGTATTTTTTCATGACAGTGTATCAGTCAATGTCTATATTCTTGCACTGAAAAATAAAAATGAACATATTTGATGTTTAACATGTGATAATGTAGGCCTAATAAGCGGATATCAATAAACTGCGCGCCCAATGGTCATTAAACAAAATGACTATAACAGTAACAAAATTATCTCAAATTCGATGAACAACCAGACCACACTGATCCAGATCCATGTAGTTTCACATACCAGATGAAATAAGTACATATATTTGATGATATTGTAGAGAAAATCAAAAATTTTGTTTTATCAGATGCGAAATTTAGCGACCTGTACGATTTTTTGCGGTTTGAAAATTCTGGTGGTCTTCATCTTCAGGCGCCGCCCTGCAAAGGTTAGTGACCAAAATGGGAAATTTTTTAATTAACTTTTCAGAAAACTAGCCTATTATAGATCATGGAACGTTGAAACATAGATTGGTTCAAATGGACGAAAATGAGGTTTGAAGTTGAAAAACACTTTCGCATTTTTTCCTGCCGCATACTGTACAGCTCCAGTACAATGCAGTGCCATTTTGGCAAAACTTGCATGAAATATTGAATTCAATTTTCTGCGGCGAAACATGCAAATCGACACTGATTTTTCATTTGGGCCTAACTTACATTTTCGAGTTCTCTTCATCGATCCTCTCTTTGTGTTATCACAGAATGTATATTGAGTTTTCCAAAGATTTTTTGGTTGAAATGCGAAGAAGACAACTACATGTTTCTATAGAAACAAAACGAATAATGATTTTGTTTGTTTTGATCAAGTTATTAGCGAAAGAGAGAGTCGACGAAAATAAATCGATCAAGTCAGTTAGGCACTTATGAAAAATCATTGTCGAAATCTTTTAGAATGACGATGCTTCATATGCCAGTTACGGATGATTGTCATTTGGAGAATTCGATCACATAAAAAATGGGCGATTGAACGGATAGTTTCTGCATTAACATGTCAGTAGGGCCTTATTCGTTTTTGTAAAGGAACTTGTTTCTGTCACTGTAGATAACGGCATCGATAACTTCGCTTTCTGATAACGGCATCGATATGGGTGGGTGGATCGAGATAGACCATAGAGCGACAGAAGCATGTTTGTTTATCAAAACGAGTTAGACCCTTTCGATTTGGTCAAGCTAGGATTTACCTGAATAATATAACGTTGGGTAGCTACATAGCTCAATTATAGTGCAAAATATGCTATGCCATTACCACTAACAGCGCAAACATCAGTATCTTTTTAGATCTACTTCCTCGTCCAGGCATTTATGCATGGCAGACCTGAACATCCCGGGAGCGTCTGCTTCAGCTACTTTTAAGCCCAAGTTCGGAACTCAGTCCGGACCTGAGGCCTTACCTACACTAAGGGGCTTTGCTATAACCGTAAGGTCCTCATCGGTGACCTTCTCCTTATCGCCAGCTCCAGCCCCCAGCTGTCCTACGAAAGGAGGCCAAGTTCTAAGATCATGACGGGGGAAAAGCGCCTCGAACATCCTCTTCAACATCTCTGGAGACTGCTCTGTAGTAGCCATTACACCTTTTGTTTTAGCCATCAACATCGCTTTGGAAGGTGTAATACAACAAACCGGGTTCAACAGCCGGAGTACGATTTTCATGAAGTCCAGTCAATTTGTTTGTTTTGCAGACGGCATAGATTGTAGAACCGAACATTTGGAACGGTGACAGAGCTGTACACCCGCATGAAACACGAAGCAGCAAAGGCCGTACTGCTGGTAAATTCGTCAAAATCAAAGAACATGCTGCTAGTCGGCACCGAGCACGACCGGACCCGCTAGGTAGTATGTCACGATAAACGTTTATACAGGTCTTTAAGGTGGTGGAGGAATTCGATTTCTCCGAATCCTTACTGATGGTTGACAACAATGTGAGTCGTGAAAGCTGAATGCGCTTAATCAGTGGAAATAACCTAAGAGCTCTAGAATAAATTGGGGTAAAAAAAAAAAAGATTTACCCCTACATCAAATGTACAGAAGGTGGTAAAACCGGAAGAATATGGTGGGCAGTCCCATAGGGCACCGGAATTTATAACAATGCTGGACTACAACCCTGCAAAGAAGGCGTAAAGTGCAGAGCGTGATCTGACCAGCATTGGGCTTGCCCAAGGATGAGAGTTGCAGCCACTAATCGAGCGGGCGAACTATTGTTGATCGAGTGTTATCCTAATTGTGATGTTGTGTAAATGGATGTTATGTAACAGACTACCGTATCACTTCAAACCGCTTAACATGTCTTGGGAGTGTGAATGACAAAAATGCCTTAAGCTTTTCCTCTACATCAATGGGTATCAGTCACAATATTGTGTCACTAGTTGGAATTTTCAAATTATCTAGAATCGATAGCATGGGTTTCCATTGTAGTAACTACTTTGTACGTTGTATTTTCCAATGAAACTTGTCGTGTAATGAGGATTTCCGAAACAATTAATTTTAATCAGCATAACTGATATGTAGCAACAACCATTTTCTACAGAAATCAGCAGCAATGCCACAGATGAAATTCAACAGAATTCAAACAACAAAACAGTTACACATATTCTACCAGTGATGTTCAGAAATGTTATAATTAAATTTTCCCGATCTAATTACAGCTCAGAAAAGTCACGCAAGCTGCCAAGCGCCATGGAATCACACAAAATCGAACATATTTCTGTTCATCGAACGTTAACCCAGGGTTGGTCGTCGTGGAAGCACACTCTCCCTCACCCTTCAAAAGAAGTCTGAAGGAGGGCGATGTCTATTTTCTTTCTCCGCCCGGTAAGTCAATCATGATGGTTAAGCGAAAGCGCTAGACCATAATAAGAGTGTAGACACCACGTTACCATCCATCTCCGGACTCCCGATCGGAACACACGTCGTCGTCGCCGGGGATGGGAAATTTACTCGGTCCGTGTAGTCGTAGTTGCTTCCTTCACCTGCTCACGTGCATCCTCTTCACTCAATGGGCCCCATCAGCCATCGTCGTTTCTTCTGCTACTAGCTGGCTGGCTGGCTGGCTGGTTGGCTGGCTGCTGGTTGAGGTTGACAACGAGGTCAGGAAGCCAGACGTTTAAAAGAGAACTCGAGATAGTGGAGTGCTTGCTGGATGGCTAATGTGCCCAAAAACATGGAGGAATCCCGAGTTCGAGGGAACCTTTGCTTGCTTCGTTTTCCACATTTTCTTGTTTGCTTGTACGCTGCAGCTCCCCTTTTGAATTGTGAGGTTATGTATATAAACAGCATACATCCGATTACGAGCGTGAGGGTAGGTAAATATGTGGGAAAGGAAATTGACATGAGGATCCTGCTTTCAACATGCTAGAATGATGTCTGACAAACAACTGACCGAGATAGGCGAGGAAGCATGTTATATCCCCGAGATTTTCCTCGGGAGAAAAATCGAATTCGGAGCTTTGCTCTCTCATAAACGAATGGAAGCTTTCGAAATTGTTTGAATATTGGTGAAAAGTGTCACCAACACTTGAAAATGTTTGTATGATTGTACTGGTAAGATTTTCCTTTTTACTTGTGTTTGTATCACGTGTATCCAGTTGTCTCTGAACATGTTATTCTCATGTTTTTTTTTTTCAAATTGTCGATTGACAATAATTTGGAGTATGCTACGGATTAAGATACTAGGATGCGTAACGTTATTTGCTAGGATCTACAACGTTGTTATGATGTATACTGTTATTTAAACATATGCTGACAAAAACTCAAGAAACTCTCGAAAAACTTGCGGGGGAAACGCTTAAGCGCCTTAATGAATATATATTTTTTTTCGGAATAGAAGTATTCTATAAATTTCTGATGGAACTCTTAAAACATTTTGCAGTAGCATTTTTCTAAGTTAAAAAAAAAAATACACTCAAGTATTAGGTAGAATTACTTGCGCAACTCAACGCAACGTTCAATCTGTACAGCCTTTGGCTTAAGACGGTGTCCGTGTCTTTTTTTTAGGGGCACATCCTAGGGCACATCATTAGGGTAGGGCGGGGCAAGATGAGCACCCTACCCAAGCAACACACATGTTATATAAAAGTTACGACAGCGCAAGTTTTGGTTGTACAGACGTTTATTTGACGTTATTCCAACGCAATGTTAAAATTACGTCAAATTAACTTCTATACAACCAAAACTTGCGCTGTCGTGACTTTTATATAACATGTGTGTTGCTTGGGTAAGGATCACGTTGAGTAGTAAACATAATTTTTCAAAGTACCTCTCAGTAGTTCTTTTCTATATCATGTTTTCTATCACTCATAAACATGGGAGGGTCCAAAATTCACAATAAGGATGATTTATTTGACTAAACAAAAAAGATGTTTTATGGTCAGTTCGAACATGCTACGGGGCAAGACGAGCACTCCTACGGGGCAAAAAGAACACTTCAATAAAATCCCAATATTTTAACAATAAATTGACCATATAGGGATTGATATAGTGAACCTTGTTTATAGCTATGGTATCACGTTCTAAAATTATCAATGTTTTCGATTATTGAAAAAAAAATGCGGTTTTATAGTACTTTAAACAAAATGACCATGAAAATGACCCGAAAAACAATAAACGTTAATAATCGTTATTTTTAGGAATTTACGCAACCAAATAGTTGCAGAGGTTACGGAAACCTATGTTCGGCACTATTGAGTGGATTACAATAATTTCAAAATATTTTCTATATTCCCATCAGGGGTGCTCATCTTGCCCCACTATAGGTAAATAAGTAAAAATGAATACTATCATTAAAAACGGCTACGCAGTCTCGAAATTAGCAAACGATGTTTATTACTTGCCCAACGTTTCGGTTCGACACGGGGTTGGTGTCTTCTTCAGGGGGAAACTAATTTGGTCGTTTTTGGTCTTGTGTTTCGTCTAACTGTAACTGTCCTGTCATTAATTTGTTGGTACATGACTTATTTTGCTTGTTATAACTTTCAACGGACATTTGGCAAATAATTAATCAAAATCATTAATCATAATCACAAAAAAACGTTGGGCAAGTAATAAACATCGTTTGCTAATTTCGAGACTGCGTAGCCGTTTTTAATGATAGTTGAAACGATACAGTCGAACCTCCACTAGAGTAAAAATGAATAAATTGTTTTTAAAAAATATTTTCTAATGTAAATTAAAATGCTTTACTGTATGCTAGTAATGTTGGCAGATAACCAGAATTATGGTAAAAATTTGATTCTGATATAAAAACCTTATTTTATTCTGATGATTTCTTATAAGAAAAAGCTAAAAATCAGTGCTATTGATTAATTTGACGATATCTTTAAATTCGTTCATTATGAAGTACCTTTTATCAGGTTTACAAACAGGATGACCATTATTCTAACGGATTATGAAGTTGTTTGAATAAAATTCATCATAAAAGTAGTAAAACGGAGGGTTGCTCATCTTGCCCCGGTTGGCCATCTTGCCCCGTCCTACCCTACTTGACAGATGAAAAGCTTTTTCGTGTTATTTTAATTGTTAATTTGTTCGGCTCGATCGTGGCTTTTTTTTGTGTAATAGGTATTTGTTTTTCATCGTTAGGGGAATTCTGGCAAAAAATTCTCCTAACAGACGTTGAATTCCTTGCAGGTGGCCAATGCAAGAAAATGTTCGAAAAAATCGTTTTTCAGTATTATATTCACATTTCTCCTGTTCTATCATAGCAGCTCAACTGGTAAATTGTTCTAAATTAGAAACTGAGCTGCAGAACCGAAAAAGTGAAAGCTGTTACCTAGCATGTCAAATCTTTTGGGCCTTCAAGCAAACAAAATACTGTCCAGCACATCCGAAATGGCATGAACTACCTCTTTTTGAAGCGCAGAGTTAATTAGAGAGAAATGGGGGAGAAATAGAAAAGGCAGTGGAAAAGAAGTACGAAATTTTACACAATATTTTTCCAGAGAAAATCATTTAGAGATTCCTGCAGAAACTATTCAAACAATATTTCAGCAAGTGTTTTAATAGTAGTTTACGCAACAAGATGCAGAATGATGATTTTTACAGCATGAGCCGTACATTTATCCAACGAGGCTTGCCGAGTTGGATAATTACGATGAGTGCTGTAAAAATCGAGTTCTGCGCCGAGTTGCGTACAACGTTTTTTGCAACTTCATAATTTACCACTTGAGGATAGTTTTTAACAAAACTTTTCCATCAGACTGCACACTGATGTTTATAGTCATGATAAAGGAAGTCTGATCATAGCAGGTTATACTGTGCAGCTGTGCAGTTGTCATAATTTTTCAAACCTGCGTCCAGAAAGCATCAATAAGTTGATCAAAACTGAAAACAGTGCTGTAATGGTTCATTACGTAACGCAAATCAGTGCTGTAATGAACCATTACAGCACTGTTAATTTGGTGTGGGAAAGTAGGCCTTATCCTGTCAGATTTGCGTGAGGTAAAATAGCCTATTACGATGAAAAGTTGCAAAAAATTAATTTCAGAAACTCTTTCAAGTTTTCCTTTGGAAAATTCATCAACAATACCTCCAGATTAATTTTCTCCATGTGTTCATCCAGAGATTACTTCAAATCACACATAATGTTTATTTTTTTTTTTTCAAATATTGCAAGCGTTAGAAATTCCCTCAAAAAATTTTACGAAGGTTTTTTTTTAATCTTGCATAGATTGCTTCAGAGATTCCTCCACGAATTTCTTCAGAAATTTCTGCAGAGATTTGAACAGAAATCGATACAAGGATTTCTTCAGTAATTTGTCTACATATTTGTTCAAAAACTTCCTTTTTTTATTTAATTCCTTCAGAAAACCTTCCATGGATTTATTCGGAAATCCTACTGGAGAATTTTCATGAAATGTTTCAAATATTCCTTCACGAATTCCTCCGGGGATTTACTCGAGAATTTAATAAAAGGACTCCTCCAACTATGCCCACATGGATTTCTTCACGAATTCATTCAAAAAATTCTTCCAGGATTATTTTGGAAATATTATTAGCAATAGGACACGATCGGTGAAGTACTAGAATTGAAGTAATGAACTGAATTTTTGTATGATGAGAAGGTCGATTCTCCGTTTCTGCAATGAAATGGTTCAACAAGAGTGGGTATTATGATTCTTTGCCTAATTTGATGCTGTTTGAGCAAAACATTGGGTAACTGTGTTGTTTACGTTACAAGAAATGGAGAAAACAACAACAGGGTTACCCAAAGTTTTGCTCAAACGTCATCAAATTAAGCAAGGAATCATAATACCCACGCTTTTTAATCCATTTCGTTGCAGAAACGGAGAATTGGCCTTCTCACCATACAAAAATTCAGCTCATTACTTCAAATCTAGTACTTCACCAATTGTGTCCTATTGGCTTCTTTAGCGGTGTTGAGATAATTCCATATTTTAAATCTGCATACCAAACTAAGCCGAAATCCAATTCAATTCAATTCGATCGAATCCTTGAAAAAAATCCCAAACGGATCGAAACGTCGGGAAAATTTTAAACCACTCATTTTTAATGCCCACCAAAACTGCTAAGTCATATCTAAAAGATATGTCGACAGTCGAACATCTAATAGGCTTCAGAAGTTGAGTCTTCTGTATTAATTCCTCTAGAAATTCTTCCAGGAATTCCTTCATAAAACTTTTCAAATAACTAAAATCATTTACAAAAATTTATTAGAAAATTCTTCAGGAAGAGTTTTTAAAGATAAAAAAAGTCAAGTTTTTGAAGAAAAAAAAATTCCCAAAAACTCATATATAAAATATTCCAAGGTGTGCTGCTGAAATTGCTGTCGGATATCTTTAGATTACCTAAATTCTCTTGGGATTCCATAAAATCTAAATAAAATTCCTTCTGGTGTTCTTTACCTAAATCTCACATGGATTTCTCCAGAAATTGCTCCATGTATTTCTACAGAAAATTCAGGAAATCTTATCTGAAAAATCTCTAGTAAACAAGAAAAAGTCAATTTGGGATTATTTTTTTATAACAGGAGTGAAAAGTTATAGTAAAAAACATTTTGGAATTATGAGTGGTGTTGTCTGCTCTTAGAAAATGTTTACCTTAATAGTCCAATGAGGTAAATGAAAAACAATCTTTTTTTCTCTCAGTACATGGAATTTTCACTTTTTCTTGTTACCTTTCTGATCAGATATGTGTCATTTGTGTGATGGAGTGATGGGGTGAACCAAATGTTCCAGTTCTCCAAATGTACCAGTTCTCCTAACTCTAAATTTATCCAGAAATTTCTTCATGAAAAACAAAAAAATCAGAACTCCTCTGAAAATTACTCAAACTTTTCCTTCAAAATTCTTCAAGGAATTTTTATTTGTAAAATTTCCAAAGATTGATATGTACTGATAATACAGACTGGCGTCGGTTCAAATTCTGTTACGCCAAATGGAGAGCTATTTGCAGAGTTTTGTGGCAACAATGACATGGTGATTGGGGGATAGCACTTCCTCATCGATTAGTGTATACAAAGTGACATAGGTTTCCCGTGATGGCGTCACGGAAAATCAAATAGACCACATCTGCATCAACCGAAAATGGAAACGGAGTCTTCCTGATGTGTGGAACAAACGTAGCGCCGACTTTGCGTCCGACCATCAATCGGCGAGATTTGACTGCGCATTGTTCGATAAACGCCGACTGAAGGAAGTTGCGAAGAAAAGGTCCTTTGTCGTGGAACTGGAGAACCGTGCTGCGGATATTTCAGAAGGTGGCAGCGTAGGAGATCAATGGAGCGCCATCAAGAACGCCTTCATCGCCACCGGTGAGAATAATTTGGGTGAGCTACTCACCCGGAGAACAGTCGGTCACAGATGACACCTGAAGGAAGATAGAATAGCGAAGAACGTCAAAGTCGTGATAGAGCGGGCGAAAGCACGAGAAGCCAAAGCCGTAACCCGTCAGCGCTATTCGGCTCTCGAGAAGGAAGTGAAACGCTCATGTAGACGGGACAATAGAGCGTGGGCGGACTCCTTAGCCGACGAAAGCGAGGAAGCCGCAAACACCGGCGACATTCGTCTCCTCTACGATGTCTCACGTCGCCTTAGTGAATGCTACGATGCCCGTGAAATACACATCTGCACATCTATTGACCAGTTGAGGCTGACCAGTTAAAACCCTGGCTCGAGCACTTTGGACATTTTATTCAAGTGTTGGCCACGTCATCGACACCTCAGCATTACCCGTGTCAACACCGAAGCTCTATCAGTGTAGGAGATATAAACAACCATCTGTAGTATGAACTGGAACAGAGCCCCGGAGATCGATCGCATATCAGTTGGGTTGCTCAAAGCTGACTCCGTAGTATCCGCACAACTACTTCATCAATTAAATATTCTGCAACATATGGGAAACCGCGACATATCCGGGCGACTGGATGCAAGGCATCTTAGTGAAGGTACCCAAAAAGAGTGACCTGACGTATGCGATAATTTGTGGGGCATCGTGTAAAGTAACCACACTGCATTTTTTCTAAATCTTTTTTTCAATATTCTTTTCGAGTTTTACTTACAGAACAATGATAAAAAAGATAGTTCGACTCAAAGAAAACAAATCAATCAGTATTATGGATTACTGCACGAATTTGTACTGGCCTGCTTACTCTCACACGAAATTTGACGTTTGAGCGGTATCTGCACCTCTCAAACGTCAAATTTTCTGTGAGAGTAAGCAGGCCAGCGTAAATTCGTGCAGTGGACCATGGTAAAAAGCAGTGACAAACAAAGTGCCCACTTCATTTTGGCTCCCGGGAAAATAAATTTAAGTAAAAGAAAAGCGTTTTAATGTGTCCTCCTTTGGCCTTCAGGGCCAGCCGCAGGCGCTTTGGCATGCTCTCCATCAGGTTCCTTAGTTGGACATGTTGGTAACGCCAGTTTTGTTAACCCTGGCATCTAGAATCGTCCACAAATTCGCGATGGGGTTGAGTTCCGGGCTTTGTGGAGGCCATTCCAGCGGTTTGATCCCTCAAGACCGGAAGAAAGACTTGGTCTTCTTGGCAGTATGCTTCGGGTCGTTGTCCTGCTGAAATACAAAATTCATTCGGTCGCCGATTACGTTCGGGTATACAATGAAGGACTGCACCTTGAACAAAGTCTCCCTCATCAAAGATCTTGGTATCCTGCTGGATAGCAAACTTCGTTTCACTGAGCATATTTCCTCTGTGATTGCCAAGGCATATGCTGTACTGGGGATTGTGAAACGCAACTCTCGCGAATTCAACGACGTTTACTGCCTCAAAACGCTGTACATCTCTCTGGTTCGCAGCATCCTCGAGTATGGTGTGGTGGTGTGGTGCCCTTACCACGCAGTGCATATCGATCGCATAGAACGGGTGCAAAAGGCGTTTCTAAGATTTGCGCTCCGTGGTCTACCGTGGCAAAACCGTCTTCAGCTACCACCGCACGAGCACCGCTGTGCGCTGATCAGACTTCCAACACTGAGGGATAGAAGAAAGTTATTGCAGAGGCTATTTCCGGACCAACAATTGAAAAGGCCGCATCAACATTTAGTAAACAAACATGTTTCTGTCGACTTGAGGCCTTTTGAACTCCACCCACACACCTCACCACCACTAACAGAAAGCGCAAACATCAAGCTTTCTGTTAATGATGGTGAGATGCGTGGGTGGATCCCAGAAGGCCCTAAGTCGACAGAAACGTGTTTGTTTACGCAATGTTGTTGCGGCCTTTTCAATTGTTGGTCCGGATTTATCTTCGATTTGCTTGAAAGCAATATTGACTGTCCTGAGCTGCTATCGCGACTTCGATTCAACGCACCTGAGAGAGTTACTCGGAGGATGGAATTTTTCCGGCAACCCCTGCAGCGGACGCAGTACGGTCAGAATAATCCACTGAATGTTTGTTGTCAATTGTTTAATGTTGTTTACTATCTGTATGACTTTAGCCTAAGTAGAAATGTTTTTAAATCAAGAATTAGTAATTAAGTTTTAGTCTGTGCGACATAAAAATCGAAGACTGTAGATAAATAAATAAAATAAATAAATAAAATACAAAATTCTCTTCAAGGCCCGTCTGGATCAGTGAAACCTCCAGATTTTCTCGCAGGATGTCGATGTAGGAATCTGCAATCATTGCTCATCGATTTTCACGAGACTACCCACTCCACTCCACTCCAAGAAAAACATCCCCAGACCATCATATATCCTCCTCCATGGTTTACCTTGCCTTGAATGTGGCGATCCTGAAGCTCCTCACTCGATCAGCACCACCAGTCTTGTAAACATTCGACACTTTTCACTACCTTCATTTCGGTGCCGCAGTCGGGTGTCAGCTTGCTTTGTTAATTTCATACACTACCGTTACCTCTTACACACAACACGAGCGGTAGTACGAAGATCAATAAACATAAACAAGGGTCAAATCACAGTCGTCTGACACGATGACATTTGTCTAATTCTAGCTTTTCGTATGGATTCTGCTTGTTGAATTGAATACGACACACATACGACCAACACAGCTCTCATTGTGGAAGAAGACAGGAATAACAAACGCCGAACCGTCTCCCGAAGCCGTAATCGTGGTCAAGCACATTCGTTTGACATTTTTGTTTCGTACGGTAGTTTGATTGCTTGTGTTGCGAATGTCGGAGAAAAAGGCAGCCGAATATCGACGAAAAGGTGTCAATGACTGTGATCTCTAACAAGACTGAGGACCACACACGAACCCGCCGCTTTCGATTCAAAAGCTCGAATTTCGATTCGTCCGTCCAGAGAACTTTTTTCCAGAACTCAACGGGCTTATCAGTATGCTGAAAAGCAAACTTGAGTCATTTGGCTTTGTATTAAATGGGTGCTTCCGGGCAACCTTGTTAATGAGCCCCTGTGCTACAAAACGGAGACGAGCAGTTCGACCAGAAACTGATAGCTGAAGGGTTTCCTGGATCTCGCGGACAGTTACTTTCGGGTTTTTCTTCACTTCGTGCATGATATTGGTTTCCGTTCTTGTATCCGTTTTGCGTTTTCTGCCTCTACCTGTACGATCCACCACTGATCCGAATGACAGTGGTAGCGACAGCCTGGTGCGTTTCACCGTTTTTTTTTGGAATTGCTTTCGAAACCACTACGTTCTCCAATTTTTTCAACCTAATCAAACGCGATCACGCAAACAAATGCACCAAGTCAAGCCATTTGCTTCAAAACATGTCAAAATCTTAAAACATAAACAATCGTGGGGTCTTTCGATGGAAGCTTATCGAAAACATATGGATTTTCGAAGTGGGCACTTTTTTTGTCACTGTTTTTTCTTTAACCTTCCGTAACTCGTGCGGTCGGATACCACCGACAGCATCGCGCTGGTGCTGTGTACTGCATGCGAGCTTTTTTCAACGTGTTGTACAAAATACAACAGCGCGACTACTGGACTGCCGTAATTCAAAATGTCGATATTATTTGGTATATTATATATAATATCTGGTGTAAAAATTACACTGTGGTATGCCTGCTGTATTAGAATGCAAGATCTAGTCGTAATCTATCATCTATGGAAAGAAACTTAAAGGATGAGCAGAGCATAAGTTTTATGCATAATAACCAAAAAAATGGGACAAAACTATCAATGTCGCTTACGTCACTTTGCAGAATTACGGCAGTGGACTGTTAATACCAATTGATTTTTTTTTCTTTGAGTCGAACACTTTTTTTTATCATTGTTCTGTAAGCAAAACTTGAAAAAAATATTAAAAAAGGAGTTCTAGAAAAAAAAAAACTGCAGTGTGCTTACTTTAATTTCAACCAAAAAAATGAGGGAAAATCAAAAAAAAAAAAATGGGGTGGGTTCTTTATTTTGCCTATCATTGTAGTCCGCCATGAAGTTCTTCAGAAAATCTTCCTTCATTCTTCAGGCATCTCCCTCGAGTTCCTGCAGATATTTATTCTATGTCTGCTGATTTTTGGGGATTACTTAAGACATTTCTTTAAAGACTCCTCCACGGATTTCTTCTGGTATTTTAACAGGGATTTCTGCACAACTTTCCCGTTGGGTACAATAACAAAATTCACTTTGCAAGTTTGCACTCGCATCCATATCAGTAGCAATGCTCGACTTCGAACATACATCCTTGAACACTTGGTTTCTCGGACGAGACCCCAATTCTGTAAGAACCAGGTTATCTAAATACGATCAGACCTTCCGTTTGTCCTAAATACGATATCAGGGTTAGGTATATAGATAATTCAGGCCAAACATGTCTAAAGGTCCTATCTGCAGAAAAGAGGCTCTCTTTGGTTTCCCTCTCTTTCGTTAATATCTCAGCTGTTTATTTGTATTATAGTTGTCTCCTTGCATTGAACGATGGTCAAAACAATCGTCTTTTGATTTGTACTGCAAAAATAGTTGAAAAGTGTACCATTACATTGCAATAATTGAAAGAGAAAGTGATCAAAGAGAGCCTCTCAAATGCAGATTGGACCCATTGAAATGTTTGGCCTGAATTGTCGGATGACCCCTTGTTATTGTGAAATTGTCGTGTGATATTTCAGAGTGTTCCTTAAAATAAAAGGATAATCCAAAGTTCAACATGGGCGAATGGTCCTTGAAAACAGAAAATGGTCCATAAACCATATTAACAATTTGATAAAAACGGCGAATGATTCATCAAATGCGGACAAGAACCTAGCAAGGCCACACATGTTGTATTCCTAATTCTTGTCAAAACGTCACAACCAATGCACTTCTCCGTCAAACAGTAAAAAAACAGTAGTGCTGCCTCATGGTCTGAGTTCAAATTGGTTAACCAAATTTGTGATTCTAATATAGACAGTACGGGTGGTGGAATAGCCCTTTGCCCGTTGCATTGGTGTTGAAATAAAGAAGTTCGGAGACACCACTCCGAACTTGTCGTCGTCGTTCACGGTGCAAAGTTGATCCATGCTGTTGCACCTTTCAACCAAGTGTGCAAGTTCGTAAAAGTGTCATCCCCGAAAAGTCGTCGCATAACCATTTTCCAACAACTTGCCCGTCTGCAAAAGCTGTGCCAAAAATGGAAAGCCGAAAGTAAGGAGTGGGAGCCTTGTTCCCGATGTGGCTCCGAGTGAGAGCAGCATGTCGTCTGCTACCGAGGTGTGACTTGGCTGCTGGTGACAAAGTTCATCTCGTTTGACTTTTCGTGGGGCTGGCTGCAGAGAGGGAAAGGTATTGCAGTTTTGGGCAAGATTACATAAAAAGCTGCGTTTGTGACTGAATTAGCGTAACTATGTGAATAGATGCGTCTTTATAGATAGAACATAGCGTCTAGCAGTGATTTCCAAATTAGCAAAATGTGCACTTTCTTAGTTTAGATCAATTGCACGTAGCTACAACACAAAACTAAGCTATTTGGGTAAATATCCCTTATAGTCCACATATTGAATAAAACTTACATTTATTGTAGAAGTTCTATATCAAACAGTTAGACAATTCGATAATGTCTTGCTTAGAATATTAGAATATTTGTAAACGACTGATCACTTTTGGACGACGTCAGGGGGGTAATGCATATAGCATGAATTGGCAGAGCATAGCGAGATTTTTGAAACTCGTGCAAAATTTTGCCACTTACGAATAGCGACCGGTAAGCAGTTGGTAATTCAGCCGCCTTGTAAGAGAAAGTTTTTAAAATAGTAACTGCAAACACCTCTCGCCACCATCTGCCTTGTTCTCGACAGTTTGTTTCGGCTTTAAATCCAACCGCCACCATCCGTTTTTTTACTCGCCGCCGGAGATAAAATTTATTCTCCCAGGCAAAAGTGAACTTTGTCGACCAAGACCCGAGCGAATCCACCCTCCCACCTGTTCCGCTTTCACGCGGGCTCAAGTAGCCTATAAAAGTCTGAGAAACAGCAATAAAGCCAGAGTGAGAAAATTAAACTGTGTTACCAGTCTATTAATTTGTGCCCATCTGTGCAACCTCCGACGCTACTGCTACAGGAAGGTTACTTTTTCCGATGCACAGAATCAAGTGGGGTGACATCCGCCTTTCAAGGTGTTGCATTATTTATCGACCACGCAACAGATTGTATAATGTAGAGATAATTTGAACGGGAGTTTGCTCGAAAAGTTTTAGGTAATGCATTCTATCTTGCTGAAAACGTCGAAGAACCCTTGCTGTTTTTTCACAGGGAAGACAAGTTTTTTTTTGCATGGAATGAAGCCAGTCACAGAACAAAATATGTTCGACTGGTAAACAGACAAAAGATGATGTCATGGCTCTCACACGTATCACTTCATGCTACAATTTCGCTGTCTAGACAGATTTGTACACGACTTAATGTCGGAATTGGAACTAAGTTTTAAGAATATTGATTGATGAAACATGTGCATTTGTTTTTTTTTGTATATCTGCACGTGCGTAGCATAATTGTCAACATGATTGGAATGCTGTTTCGAATTCGTACACAAATTTTCGTGCCACAAATCGGAGGAATGAAGTAATGAACTGCAGTCTTTTTACTTATTCTATGTTCGTTCACTAGCACAACTAAACATAAGCATACTATGATCAAGATCAGGTACGAGCACGGTATACAATATTTACAAGGTAGACTAATAACGCGTGTTTCAGAATAAATGTGTGTCATCATTGCTATCCTTCCACATGGTTGCTTGCATGATAATACGAGGTAGCAGTCTGTTTCCTCTTGCACTCGTTCGATCAGCGATATTAACTACGTCCTCACCAAATGTCAGTTACTAAATTTTGTACATGGTGGGAACGAGGGTATTTTTTTTTCTTCTAAACCATGCACAGTGCTCGAAAAAGACGATCATGGGCATTTTGAATGTGTAAATGTGAAAATAATATAATGTGTTGTTCTGCAAAGTTGTTACATGTTTTTAAGAGCAACTTTTGATAAGTTTACTCAAAAGTTAGATAAAAAATCTATTTTCTAAATAAACCAAGAAAACTTAATGGTATCTTTGACAAAATTGTAGATATTGCCTTGCAGAAAAATGTAGCCGAAGACACTTTTGCTCTATCTTTTGAAATGAGCGACACATAATACATTTAGTATAAACAATTCGTTCAAACCTTGAAAACCATCAAATCCTTTATATTTTTCTTGGATGAGGTTTTCATGGCTTCTGATGTTCTGAACACTTTATGATAATTGAACTTTATTGGCTCTTCTCGGTGAAGTCAATACTACTCAAAGAAGGAAGGAGTAACGAACATAATGAAAGAAACGGTGGATAGAATCGCAAGTGTGCGACGAGAGAAATTGAATAGAAGTTTTTTTTTCCTGAAGACATTATTGCCATATTGTTATTGTTTAAACGTGATTTTTTAAATTTTACTATGTAAAATGACCATTTTTTTCAAAAATGAGATTGGCAAAGTTGCAGAAAGTCAATGCATAATGAAAATTTTAATAAAAATTCTATCTTATACAGCTCAAAGTGCAAATTTTCGGTAATACTAATCCGTGTGGTCAATTATGATTTTCAAATAACTCAACGTACATAATATGTACAGATGGTTAAATTATTGGTTAATTTGAAAAAAAAAACCACAGCTCAGGTGAGGTTTGAACTCAAGACCCTTATTCACTAGACGATGCAAATCTCATCGATCTGCAGTTTTAGGGGAAGATGATATAGACCGATGAGATTTGACCTTATGACAACTAAAATTACGGGTCATTAATTGGCTGGGTAGCTTAGTTGGTAAAGCACTTGTCTAGTGAATTAGCGTCATGAGTTCTAATCTCACCTGAGCTGTGTTTTTTCCCCCAATTTAACCAATAATTTAACCATCTGTATATATGCACGTTGAATTATTTAAAAATCATATCTTATACAAGTTAACTGATTTGTTGCTCTTTGTCTTTTCGATGCATACAATGTGTTTAAAAATTGCCATTTTCTCACTTTTTAAGGTTGAAATAATCACTAAGTTAGTTAAATCTCTTTTAAATGATTTTCGTTGTTTGGGCTTTTCGTGTGACTGCGGTAGCGTTTACGGAAAGGATTATTATTCACTTTTTTTTTGATGATTTTTGCTTGTTCGAAACTCTTTGAGATTTTCCGAGGCTTTGCATAATATGAAGACGATTGTTTCTCATAAAAAGGCAAAACTCAAATTGAAAATATGGCATCACTGTCTGCAGGCCAACAGATGTATTTTGAGATACTAATAAAACGCATATGACCATCCTAAATAACGAAAATCCTTTAAAAAGAGATAAAACGAATTTAGTGTTTATTTCAACCTAAACCTTTACGTACCCGACCTCCGCCAACTCATTTTCAAAATGCTAGCACTTCGTCAATTTTCATCCGATTTTTTAAGTCACCCTCAATCCATAAACTAGTGCTAGTTTATTATCCTCGAGTGATCATGCAATATCCGGAACCATTTCGGAGATATTCCGGATTGTACCGGGGTCAGGGGTTGCCAAAATGGCTGAAAAGTGATAATTTCGTGTGTTATTGTGTTTGAACTCGATTTTAAACGATTTTTTTTTACTGCAAACAGTGAAACACAACTGCGATAACCAGATTTGAATAAGTTGACTCATCCGGATTCCCGTGACAGGTACCGCGGGTCCTCATTGGAGACGCTTCTGGTTTTCAACCTAAGCATGCCGTACGACATATGAATCCTCATGATTTCGAATAACTGGGTCAGAAACGATAGACTGAAATCAGTATCAACTAATATGGCCACCCCGGAACATCTAGCATAGGTTCCACGTGGTGTCATCGGGAACATTTCGGATTTGCAATCAACACATACCGTGCGGCGTATCAATCTTCATGATTTCGAGAGAATTGGGCAGAAAAAAATGTCTGAAGTATGTATCAACTGATGTGGCCGCTCCGGAACATCTGGAACAGGTTCCGTGGGGGCCTGTTAAACACAATAACACATAAAATAATCACTTTTAGCCATTTGGCAAAACAGACCCCTCCCCACCTGCTGACCCCAAGAATATCTCCGAAATGGTTCCGGATATCTCATGGCCACTTGAGTATAATAAACTAGCACCAGTTTATGATCGATTGAGGGTGACTTAAAAAAAAAAAAAACAATCGAATGAAAATTGATGAAATGCCAGCATTTTGAAAACTAGTTGCCGGGGGTCGGATACGTGAAGGTTAAAAAGTGATAAAATGACAATTTCTAAACACAATTTATGAATCGAAGAGACAAAAAGCAACTAACCTGTCAGTGCTGAAAAATTAATTTGGTCATATCTAAATTCAACCACCAACAGCTCATTTTAGAAGCTGAACCTGAGAATATGGTGCATGAAAAACTTGTGCGGCTAGACCAATTCTGCAAGAAAGTCACGGAAAAACTGCTATTTTTCGAATATTTAAGGTAAATGTCACGGACTACCTTCGAAAAATGCCAAATGATATTCACCGTGAATATCATTGGGATTTTTCGAAGAAAGTCCATGACATTTACCTTAAATATTCGAAAAATAGCAGTTTTTCCGCGACTTTCTTGTAGAACTGGTCTAGCTGCACAAGTTTTTCATATACCATATTCTCAGGTTCAGCTTCTAAAATGAGCTGTAGGTGATTGAATTTAGATATGACGAAATAAATTTTTCAACACTGTAACCAGTTGACCTGAATAAGATAGCATTTTTATTGAACTTTTCATATGCGTTGACGTTTTTGCAACTTTGCGTGGTATTTCAAAAAAAATATCACGTATAAACAATAACAATATGGCAATACTGTCTTTAAAAAAAAGATGCATGCAACATAACTGAAAAGTGTTCAGAACATCAGAAGTCATGAAAACCTAATCCAAAACAGATATAAAAAAATTAGTGGTTTTTCAAGGTTTGTAGAGGTTGTTTATACTGAATATATTATATAGGGTAATTTTCCAATTGTTGCACGGTTAAAAACCCGCCTATTGTTGCACACTTCATGTTATTCTTATGAGGTGTCCAACAATTGGCGAATTTTTAGCTGTGCAACAATTGGAAAATTACCCTATTGCTTATTTCAAAAGATAAAGTAAAAGTGTTTCCAGTTAGCCTAGTGGTTAAGGCTATGGATCGCAAATCCAGAGAGGGCGGGTCCGATTCTCGTTCCGGTCGGGAAAACTTTCTCGACTCCCTGGGCATAGTGTATCCACAGACATACAGACGTAACACTTTGGACATTTTTCGAATCAAATCATAATCCCGGAAACATGTTCGCCCAATGCTTAAAGGACTGAGTTTGTCCAACCATCAAATAGGTGGCGGTAGTGGGCAAATGTCGAAGTCGAACGAAGAGGATGCGAGCGCTACGGGTGGGCAGTTGGCCAGCAATCAAATGTTTAAACAGACTGTTAAATCGGTGTATGATGTCAGAGTGTTACGTCTGTTTGTCTGTGGTGTATCGCTGTACTTGCCACACAATGTACAAATTCATGCAACGGCAGGCAAAGAAAGCCCTTCAATTAATAACTGTGGAAATGCTTTAAGTTGAAGAGAGGCAGGCCAAGTTCCAATGCGAACGTCGAGCCATAAAGAAGAAGAAGAAAAAGAAGTGTCGTGTTTTTTTGCGATTTCAACCACTGCACAGTGGTACCGCCATAGGCCAAAATCGTAAAAATGATTTTTAAATTCATGAGTTTGTAAAATTTTTATAAATCAATTATGTTCCCAAGAGTCATTAGTCAGTCAAAGAAAAGTCATTTTTGTGTAAGCTTCTGTTGCATATTTTGTTTGAACACGTGAGTACTGTTATGCACAAGGTTATGCAATTTGACATTCTTAAAATCTGTCGAAACATTACATGACTTTTGAGTTGTACACCGCGTCTTCGTATAACAAAACCAAATGGATTTTCAAATGGTTTTCAACGCAGAGAATCAGAATAGATGTTTATCTTTCAAATTCAATGCACCAAGAAGTGGAACTGGAAGTCTTTATAATATATACATAATAACAACTCATGTACCATTTCAAACATGATCAATCAATTCATCAATCGTCAGCCATCAAATTATCAGATTTGAGTAGGAGAATCAATCGGTGATGGTTGTAGCTGCAAATGTCTGTATACAAGTTTGCAGGATATATTGGAAGTTACCCGTTATTCTTTTAAATATATACAAGAAAATATCAACAAAATCTATATATACTAGTCCTTCTGTAACTGTCTGAAATGCGTACCAAAATGGCCGAAATATTAACAGGAGATATTTCAATGCTTTTACAATAGTTGAGGGATATTTAGGGGCTGTCCATAAACCACGTGGTCATTTTTTTCTGAATTTGAGACCCCCCCCTCCCCCCCCCGTGGCCTCGCGTGGTTTATGCCAACCCCCCCCCCCCCCCCCCAGGACCACGTGGTTTTTTTCCATATGTGCAAAATAGCGTTAAAACTCAAAAATAGATTATATTGGTCAAATTCAATTTTATTTCAATTTCAACATTTGTGTTCGGATAACTCAAAAATCCGCGGCCAACGGGTCATCAACCCATGGATGAGACAACCATTCCCTTAAATCGTTGATTAGTGGCACATCTTGTTCTCTTTCATCTGATCGCAAAGGTTTCACGTGGTTTTCGACCATCATGTCGTCGACCATCATATCGTCGACCATCCCGCAGTCCTTGTTATCGTCTACTAAGCGAAGAACTTCCTCAGCGTGCGTCTCCAACACTGGTGTTATTTTGATTGCTTTCCCGCCACTTTGGTGTAGCATTTTTCTATGCGACGCTGCACCCACTGCACTGGCGAAATACAATCCGCACGATGAACATACTCGACCTACGATTTATGAAGCAAAAAAAAAAAATTACTGTGAAAACACATACAAAAAACTCATACAATCCAACTACCTAGCTAATAAATGAATGGAATGATCATACTTGCCTTTGAGACATTTGCCCAAAGAAGGGCAGTAAAGATCGTAAGGCACGATCAGCGGATATCCAGGTATAACTGGTTTCTGGGCCCAACTTAGCCGAAGTAGTAACGGTGGGAAATCGGTCGTCTCGGTTACTGCCTCTGGTTTGGGGACTACCAACCCTGCATCACTTCGCTCAATTGGAAATGGAGCCGGCAAAAACCAATCGGGCAGAAGTGCCTTTAGATCGCTCCGCATAGGCGCACAGCAGTCCTGGTCTGAACATTTCACGATCTAAAATTATGTTATTTTATTATTATTATTATTTGACTAAACAATAGTATTTATGCAACGAGCTTAAAAATAATATTTTCAGCAATACAATAACATTTCATACAATGAATACTGAAAAACTTAAATTTTTCAACGAGTTGCATACACAGTTTTATGCAATTCAGTATAATAATTTCAATCATTAATAACTCATTGAAGTACCATAGTAGTTTACTTTTCCACATTGGTTCAATATGCACAGGTTGCATAATAGAAAATAGTAGCATGGTTTTCATAATGCAACCCATTTGAGTGTCTCCAGGGTGCTTTTCTAAAAGGAGTTACATAAAATTCAAATGTTTATACTGAAGTGCTTAAAATAATTTTATATTATAATTACCTGCAAAAAGTACTGAGACTCGCGAACGTGAACTGAGTACCATTGCGCGTCTACTTCAATGACGGCAGGAGTTTCTGCAGACGGGTCAACATACTCAGCTACTACAGGATAACCGTCAAATTGAAGTTCCGTCCATATTTCTGACAGAACTTCGCCAGCATATGCGAAATTTCGCTTTTCGAGCTCGGAATCGATCGTTTTGCACTGGGAGTTCAGGTGCGATCCAAAATGATCATGGGGCAGTATGACGCCAGAAAGCGACCGGCTTAGAGGTGCCATTCTGCGCTCGCACCTATTATACGCCGAACGTCCAGGAGCATTTGTAAATAGGTATACGGCGTCCAGGTCATACGACTTAAAATGGGATATGGCGTGGCCAATGACTTTCCGGAAGCGAGGATTTTCATCCGGTCCTCCATCGACGGATATCATCAGGACCGGTTTAATGGATCCATCGACTAGTTAAATTTACACACATAAAAAAATATGAAAAATAAAAATATAAGCATGAACTCATGAATTAGAATAGCTACGCAGTAAAGTTTTAAACAAAATAACTTCAACATAGTAAAAAGTATACATAACGATGCTTTTGTTTTTTTTTCTGTCCACCAGTTAAAGTATTTAATAATATTTGAGATGTATACAGGGGAAAGGAAATGATCGTGACAGGCAACACTTACACTTCCCAAATAATTTTCAACTAGTTGTAACAAAAAAAATGCTTCAAAAAATCTCAAATTCATTCATTAAATTTATTTATTCAAATTCATTATCTTATGAACCAAAATTGGAGAAGATTGGGCTATTCTGCATAAAGTTATAGTTATCTGACAGCTATTTTTAAATTATTGTATCAATGGAATCAATGGAATCAAATGAAATTTTGAACATTCACGACTCATATAATGAACTTTTAAAAACTTTGGCTTAACTGAAAATTGTTCGAGAGGGAAAAAAGTTACAGCGATTGTTTTGTTCCACAAAAATTTCACGTGTATTCCAGTACTTTTCAAATTGATTGCTGTTTTACTATAGCAATTTGAACATTTTTTGGAAACTTGCAATTTTGCTCGTCCCGATAATTTTGTCTATCCCATGTAAGTATTATTATTGCATATGTTTTTGGATTCAGCTTGTCATGTTCGCAAGTTTTTTTTAAAGGAAAAGCTAGAAAATTGAAAACCAATCAGTGTAACAAATGAAATAATTAGAGGATTCACTAAACAGCGTAAATAACCGCGGAAGTCATGATGATGAGATGTCGTGAAGCGTTTTGGAAGAACCGTAAAACAGAAACAAATTAAGGTACACAAGTAATGCACAGAAAAAAATATTCATGTAAAATTCAGCGAGAAATAATGCACATAAATGGAATGCTAGAGTTAGTGCATATTTACATGAGATATCATGTAAAATTACGTTACAATCATGTAAATTTCCGCTAAAAGTCACGTAACCGGTTGGAGTCCATGATGGTTTAAGCGATGGTTGGCGGAAATTTTCACGATGGTAATGCAATTTTACATTATATCTCATGTAAAAACTCAATAACTTTAGCATTCCCTTTATGTGCATGATTTCTCGCTGAATTTTAATTACATATTTTTTTCTGTGTGGAATAGAATATGACAGCATCATGTAAAGATTGGAATCACTGAAAAATGCTTTTTAGACTTTGACATCACGACTGAGGATGTTCTCCTTTCAAATTTGGCATTCAATAATAAATTGACTTCTTTTGAATTTTCTTCAATATCTTTCCATTTCAGTGACTCCAGCTTTTCGGTGCTACAATATACAGAATACTACTTTAAATACTACTTTTAAGTAGTAGGTATATGTGTAAATTATAACAGAAAAACTTACCTTTCAAAACGCAGTCGAATTCTGCCATCGTCAATAGATGGTGAAAATCGTATGCGTGTGTTGCCGCCGACGACCCCGAATGCTTCCCACTTCTAATCGAAGTATGTAGATGTAAGTCGGACCGGAGTACGTTACCTGTGCTGGTGAGCCATCAATCTTGCCTGACGTGATAACTATGCCAGCATAAACACTTGGAATTAATTTATGCCTTTCGGCCACCACCCAGTCATGGTCTGGAAGCGCGACCCTGTACTCCATACTCATGAGGAAAGGAGCCTGTTTGTTAGCTGCCGTGATGCCGATTGGTACCCTTGCTTTATCATCCTGTGACAGAAACGCCACTTGTCCGTTTCCAAGCACTGACGCAATGGTTTCCATGGACCTTCGATAATATAAGAATGATTTTTGTAGACAATTTGTGATTATGGTTTTGAATAATTGTACATGATACATTATTAAAATGAGCTGTGATGCACTTGATTGATAGCCTACATACTAAGCAGTATGGGCAACATATACCCGACTTTTTTGCACGTTTGGTTTTCGCTATAACTCAATCAATTTTGAATCCATTGACTTGATACGGATAGTACTATTCGTGTTTCTATGTGGACAAATATTCATGCGAATTGGTTGAAAATTGACCAAGACGTAGCTAAAAATCGACCCGTTCAAAAAAGGAATCGGGCGTATTTCAAACCATTTTGTCAATTTTTTTTGTTTGCGATTTTTTTTTTCGGTAAGAATCTACTGAAATGCATTTTACAAAAACAGGTAAACAACTCGACTATTAGCTAGATTTAACTAAATTTTCGGGCAAGTTTGGGTATCCAGATTGTTATCTCAGTGTGGTTCAGCTCATTTGAATAAAATAAAGAGTAAAGTAGAGATTTCTAAGTTCGATTTCTTTCAGATGACTTTGACTACAGTATTATGTTATAATACTTCTCCATCTTTTATCTCCGCAAAATATTTGAAAAAATCCCCCACACGCCCACCAAAGTGAGTCTTGCAATCAAATTTATTGTTACTATATTACTAGCTTGAAGTAAATTGGATATGTAAATATAAAACAAGATCCATTGTTACATACCATGTATCCCCGTTAGTTTGAACAACGCTCCAAGCAAACCAACGGCAAAATAGTACAATCCACAAAATAAGGCTGAAAAGCATTTAAACAAATCGAACATTAGAAATCTATACACATTTTTTGTTGACCAAGATCCTTAAAAAGTGAAAAAAATACCGTATGGTGGCGGTGCAAAATTTGCCATCAGGATGATTTTTATGCTCCGAGTTTTGTGCGCGGCACAGCTTAACGGGGCACGTTACAACATGTCGTTTCCCCTCTAGAGTTCTCCAGTTTTTAGGCTGCAGCCGAAGATAGAGTGCACTTCGGGATAACTTCAGCCCCGTCTCCTCTGCCTCTAGTGCGTTATGGAGGTCGTCCAGCGTCTTGCATGTCCGAATTTGATCGGAACGTCTTCGGGCGTCAGCAGCACTTCCTGTCATCGCTATATCAACAATAGCTTTCAGGAGTTCCGGTTGGTCTTCTTCAATCCGCGGTCGTCCCGGTAATGCTCGAATCTGTCCATGAAAATTTCTCTTAGATTAATTTACACATAGGGATTTTATTTTGTTATCGAACATCAAATATTATGACAATTGGTATGCAGCGTAAACTTTGATAAAAAATACAACCCCCGTTCCAATAAAATGTCTACACTGTGGTGCATAATTGATCGGACAAACACCGATTCCCATAAAAAATCGCCTTCGTATATACGAAAATTCAGCATACTTGTAATTCCGTGTCAAAAATTGAGCTCAATCCATCAAAGCAAACCATAGTTACAGCATCTCAAAGTTGGCCATTTTGAATGAAAATCGGCGTTTGTTCGATCAATTATGCACCACGGTGTATGTGGATTGTGTACGGCCTCTAATTTTTTAACTGTCTTACCTTCAGCCCTTCGGCAACTTCAGGGTTGTGCACGACTATTCTATTAAGCTTCTTCTTGAAGTTCTTTCGGTACTGCTTCTCCCGCAGGGCCTTTTTCTTCTTCGTCTCCAGCAATCCTTTCTTCAATTTCAATTCCTTATGCAGTTTGTCGATAGTCTTCCCAGTATTTTCGTCTGATAATCCAGACCGCTGCTGCAGCAGTGCGCTGTTTAAGTTGCTCTCCAGAATCGCGATTTCTGCTTTCAATTTGTCCTGGACGGGAGTTGGATTCTTTGACGAGGATGTTTCCCCTTCGTCATCATCCGAACTAGCGGAGATCGTTAGAGGTCGTGTTCCTGAGGTAGTGTCAAGCACAAATTCAATATTAATGATATCGAAAAAAGCGATAATTAGCAAAAAGAAAAATGGATACCTTTTTTTCCAGATCCGAAATCTGAATCGTCAGAACTTTCAGATATCCTGAGACGACGTTTTCTAGCTGTATGTTATACACGCAATCGAAGAATAAATTTGAGCAAAAAGAGAGATTTATGAATATTATTTTGACAATATGGACTGATACAAATATTTTTCACGCCTTTCTAGTGTATTGTATGTAGCCCTAACAAATCTTGCATATGCAGTGTTAGTTTTAATGCAATCTTTCGGAAAAATGCTTGCGTTCATTTATGATGTGTATGTTGCCCAAATATTTAAAATTAGGGGTTTTGATAGATTATATTTATATGTTTATAAATTTACTCAGTTTAGCTTGCTGAGGGAGTAAGATTGAGTCTAAAAAGCAACGCACTTCACATAATTCTTGCAAAATACCCTCAATTCAAAATATTACTAATCCATCCTATTATAAGCTTATTATATTTGAAACTCATTAGCTTCCATTTGAAATCACCTATCTCCAAAATCAAATGCTTCAATAATAGTTGAAAATGAAAAAGAAATAGTTTTAGGAAAAAAGATCATTTAACTCTTGAAAAATTATTTAAAGTAGAGTATAAGAGATTGTCTAAAGATAACATCATTTCCAGAATAATTTGTTTTCTGGTAATCCAGTTTTTTGCTAAACCATCCCTTTGCAGCAAGCTGTTCCCGACGTGATGCAATAGAGAAGTTAAAATAATTACAGCGTTGAGTGATATGCAGATTTTTTTTTTAAATTATTGTCAATTATTTCCATAATTTTCATGAAAACATATGTTGGATTACGTTTGGTAAGCCTGTTAAAATTTCACTCAAACAAAACAATTCACATAACATATTATTGTGAAGAATTGCAGTACAAAGATCGACTTGGCTTCTACATTGATTGTCTAGAGCATTCTCATCGAGTTACGGACATATATTATTCAAAATAGACTGTTTCTATTCGATAACTTCTTTACTCTGGATTCTATTAGTATATTTATTTTCAGACTGCGCAAAATAAAATTATATTTATATCATATGTCTACATTCTTCATATAGAACAAGATCAGCGCTGTTAAAGTAAAAAAATAACTGCTGAATTGTGGAACTTTGAATCGCTTAATGAATGTTGCATATAGTGTTGTTGGATAATGGTTGTGATACATTTGTATAATTTCTACTAATCGAATCTCGCGCCCTTTATTATTCTGGCGTAACTGCATAGATTGATTCTTCTTCATCTATTTTCTTTTTCGCTAATGAGTTATACCAAAGACTTATTCTGGTGTTGTGAGAAATTAATTTCTTCAAGAATCAATATTTAGTTTATCATAAACGAAATTTCTGTTAATTTTGAAGCATTTGTAATTTGTGATGGCGTATTTTTAAATTATTTATTACTGCATTGTTTTTCCTATGAATTATACAATTTTATGTTGTGCTGGTACATTTTCTATAAATAAAGAATATTACTTGGTCATGGGTAATTTTGCATTTGGTTTTTAATGTGTTTGTTAAGTTTTTAGGGCGCACTTTATGATTTGTTGAGCATTTTCATTTACCATGGTTACAAATACTTTTTTCAGAAGGCCGGCTCCAGAGGCACGTTATGCTCCATTTGGGACATTTGTGCCATTACCTAATCTCACGCTCCAGAAAGATTGATTGAAATCCTACTCGAATACTTAAAAAAAAACTAGAAAAATATTTGTATTGTCTTTATTGCAAAAAAAATATACATATATACCATGGCCGCTGGGACTCAAGTCCAATTCAGTATCCGCTTCAGCTGTTGGTTCATCCGGAACTGTAGGTTCAGGAACTTTCTCGGGTTCTGCCTTTTGGGATGCGGCCTGTAATATAATGTTTTGGATATGTTTAAGAACACATTTATAAAAACAACAAATTAGTCACCCTTTTGGTTGCTTACTACATTCATTAATTTATTAAAGGGGTGTACGGTCAAAATTTGGTCACACAATTCTTTTCATAACTTTAGACTGCGTCCCTCAATACAGATTATTTTTGGACCAGTAATGGTACATCATATGTAGCTTATACCTTAAAATTTTCATTAAAATCCATTAAGTATTGGTTGATATCAGGGTACGCTAAACGAATCACGCAGAAAAACAAACGCTTTGTCCTAAGCGGTGCATGTCGGTAACAAAGGCGCTCCGCAACAAATTCATGTCAGGCGATGAGAGCAATAAAACAAACATCGCTTGCCGTGCGTGTGCTGATGTTTCAGCTTTTCTGCTGAAATTTTCGACCCACATTATCGAATTCATAAACATTTGGACGAAATAGGACTCTTGCAAACCTCAGAGTCTAGTTTCAGTTGTAAAACAATGCGAAAATCACGATGTGAATAGAACGAGACAAATATTCCTACCGTTTTTGTTGTGAACAAACTTGGGAGCGATTTTGTCATTACCACCATGATAAAATCTTTAAAAGCAGTTGACAAGAAACATTGGAAGCGATACCATTTTAGATAAGTGAGAGTACAACTTATTTTTAGAATGTTGAATGTTTTTGTTTTAATTCCTTGCAAAGAAAACAAAGGAGAAATTTTGCTCCCTTCCAACAAAAATACAAACATAAGAAACAAAACAAATTAAACCTAATAACTTTGCATTAAGTAGGATGCAAGATGGGAATCCTTCCTCTATAAGGCCAAGTTTCAAGCAACTCGGTCTACAAAAACCCCTCATGACGAAAAGAACATAACTGTCGAAAATATCTGAAGACACCTTGCTTAGCAATACGTATTCACATGAGAATAAGTGTCAAACCAAAACATTATTTTGATTCATTAACATTTCCTAAACATTTCATAATAATAAATGGAAAGGAAGTATAAAATATATATTTTTAGTGCAAGCAAGATAAACCATGACGTCGCTCTTTTTTTCTCTTTACGGTCCATGTCGTTTGGTAGTTACGGGCCAAATCACTGCCCACATCTCACTTTCGGTGAACATCCAGTGAACTGTCGCTGAATGCTCTGCCGTGTGCTGCATAGTTATCCCATAGAACATGGGACAACTATGCTGCACACGACAGTGCTAATTTAGGGTAACACTAGGCTCGCATTCGCGGGCCAGAAGAAGCAACCCAGCAGAAAAATAAGATTGTAGATGAGCCCATCTGAAACCACCGTGTTTGCAATCCTTTTCTTACACTCTTTCCCATGTCCGAAACATTGCACTTATACACTTATACATTCGCCACGGTTACATGTCAGTTCATATGTACAACCACATATATACACTACGTCGTAGGTGGGTATGGTGCTGCTCTAAGTTGAATATTTTTCAGACAATGCGAATGAGGATTTGCCAATCGCGTTGATTTAATGGAAATGAGCATAATGAATTTGAATTGAATCGAACCCTGCCGTGAAATTCGTAGCGCAGAGACTTTTGCGTAATATTTTAGTAAATTGACTTACCTTAGCGAAGAAACTCAACAACTTTCCCTTCTTCTTCGAAGCCATAGATCGCAGTTCCAAAACTTTAGTTTCCACATTTTTTGGGTAATTCACTTTATCCGCTTTAAACTGCTTCCACAGAATATTTACTTCGTCTTGAATTTTCTTCTTAGATAGGTCGCCGTAGCATTGCTTATAAGCTTCATACAGTTTGGTATACATTTTTCCAACCGGTGCGTTCACTTGCCACTAAAATACTGAATGAAAAGTCAAGCTGATCAGTGCCACCTTCACCTAGGTTCATATTAGTGTTAGTTATGTTGCGCTTTATAGTGCACATTAAATGTGACTGGATTTGACATAGTATTAATGCTCAATAATTCGTTCAATACATACGGCTGTGCTGGCGTCATGTTTTGAATTTCAGCATGTTGCACCAATGATTAGTGAACCCAAATGTATTGAAAATATATGAACCCAATTGATGTTGACTGCAAACGAAGCCATTAAGAGGGCCATATGAATGGTCCAATGTGATTGGGGAATGTATACAAAAATGTAGTTAGGGTAATGAGCAGGTGTCCGAATCGAAGACGGAGGGTGAACCAGATGCAATGTGATTCAGTGTGGCAAGTATGTTTTTGTGATGCGATTAATGTGCCTCTTGAGCAGATTTTTTTTAACGGCCAAGAAAAACCACGTGGTCGGAGCTCCTCCCCCCCCCCCCCTCCCCCTCCGTGGCTTTTCGTGGTCTTTTCCACAACCCCCCCCCCCCCAATGACCACGTGGTTTATGGACAGCCCCTTAGTTTGAAAACAAATTTTGTTAATGTTTTTTTTATTGAAAAAAAAAACCCAGATTAATCCACCTAGTGGTGATAGTGCCTTTCTCGTCGAATATGTACTCAAGAGCTATAAGCCGAAGTGCTCCTGAATTCTGAGAATACTCTAGAATGGAACAAATCTCACTTTCTTCTTTTGACACAGTGCTCGTTGACTTATCAACGGGGGAGTAGAGTTGATAAATAATTAATGTATTTGATGACAAAATACCCAGACAATTAAGCTAAGCGGATTTGGTAAGAAATCGGATTTGATAAGAAATTTTCTGGAGGACTCTAATTTCACTTTAAAATTTAAAAATTTATTGGTTAAGGGGAATTGAGGGCATAATGGACACCCTAGCAAATGAGTACGTTAGGCCTGTACAACAGAGAAAAACTTAACATATTATTAGTTGGCTTACAACGTTAGTTTGTTTCCTGCGTATTTCAATCATTTACAGCAGGTAGAATGTCTTTGTTGTGAAGAAATGATGAATTGTAAATCGTTTTTTTTTTTTTGGGGCTGACAGAGAAGGTACGGGGCGAAATGGACACCCATCGCACAGTGGGGAAAAACCGACCCAAAAAGGCACCTAATTATTGCGGCTGATTGCTATCTTTGAAGTCCATCTTTTCTGAATGGAAAAATGTCAAGGAATCGATTTGTGATAGTTTCATTCACCGGAATTGAGTGTAAGTGTCCATTTTGCCCCATTTTCCCCTAAAAAACACTATTTTTTTGAATTAAATAATGGTTTTAACTGATTGCGGCTAATCAACCAATTTTTTATTGATGTAGAATTGGCAGGTGCATTCTATGGGGCATACCTTGATCTGTAGTATTGACTGGAAGTGCCCATTTTGCCTCATTTTCTCCTAAAAATACTGTTTTTCTGGATTAAAATATAGTTTCAACTGATTGCGGCTAACCAATCATTTTTTTCTTGATGTAGAATTGACAGGTGCATTCTGTGGGACACACCTTGATTTGTGTCATTGACTGAAAGTGCCCATTTTGCCTCATTTTCCCCTAAAATACTGTTTTTCTTAATTAAATATTATAATCAACTGATTGCTGCTTACCTACCATTTTTTTTCTTGATGTAGAATTATCAGGTACATTTCATAAGGCAGACCTCGACCCGTGTCATTGACTGGAAGTGCTCATTTCGCCCCATTTTCCCCTATAAATACTGTTTTTCTGGATTAAAACATAGTTCTAACTGATTGCGGCTAACCAACAAATTTTTACCTGATGTAGAATTAACCGGCGCATACTTTGGAGCACACCTTGATCTGTGTCATTGACTGGAATTACCCATTTTGCCTTATTTTCACCTAAACTACGGATTTCCTGGATTTAAAAATAGTTTCAATTGATTACAGCTAATCAATAAATTTTTCCTGATGTAGAATCGACCTATGCATACTATGAGATACACCTCGCGCTATGCGTTAGTCTGAAATTGCCCGTTTCGCCCCATTTTCCCCTAAAAAATACTGTTTCTGGGTTAAAAAGTTTGTTCCAACTAACTAAAACAGTGTTTTAGGAGAAAATAGGACAAAATGACCACTTCCAGTAATGACACAAAGTTTGTCTGACAATATGCACTGATCAATTCTACATGAGGAAAAACTAGTTTTGTTAGCTTAAATTAGTTGAAATTGTTTCTCAAACGAGAAAAACAGTGTTTATGGGGGAAAAGGAGAAAAATGGGCACTTCTAGTCAATGACTCAGAACAAGTTGTGCCTCATATAATTTCATCGATAATTGGCTTCTTTAGCGATGTTGAGATAATACCATATTCTGAATCTGCATGCAAAACTGAGCCGAAATCCAAATTTTCATGAATTTTGGTGCCCGGGAACCTATTTAAAAATCAGTTTGAAGTTTGTATGGGAGCGATTTGTCGAATCACCCCTCGTCGCATTTTGTACTGGGCGGAGCTGTCAAGCAGTTGCCCAGCTGTCAAAAAGTGATTTCAAAAAATATCTTTGTAATTGATTTTAGGTATCAAAGTAAAGTTCTAAAAATCTGAAAAAAATCATAGTAGCTCAGAAAAAGGTGCTCTTTCGTATGAAATCAAAAAATCAATACATTATTCTAAATTAAAAAACCCAATTTCACATAAGGAAAAAATGCTTGGTTAACCGCAATTAGTTGGAACTAACTTTTTTAACCCAGAAAAATAGTTTTTTAAGGGAAAATGGGGCGAAACGGGCAATTTTAGACTAACGCATAGTGCGAGGTGTATCTCATAGTATGCATAGGTCGATTCTACACCAGGAAAAATGATTGGTTAGCTGCAATCAATTGAAACTATTTTAAATCCAGAAAATTTGTAGTTTAGGGGAAAATGGATCAAAATGGGCATCACCACTTGAAGACACAGAATGAGGTGCACCTTAAAGTATGCGCCGGTTAACTCTACATCAAGTAAAAATTGATTGATTAGTCGCAACCAGTTGATACAATTCTTTAATTCAGAAAATTAGTATTTTAGGGGAAAATAAGGCAAAATGGGTAATTCCAGTCAATGACACAGATCAAGGTGTGCCCCAAAGTATGCGCCGGTAAATTCTACATCAGGTAAAAATTGGTTGGTTAGCCGCAATCAGTAAAAACTATTTTTTAATCCAGAAAAACAGTATTTATAGGGGAAAATGGGGCAAAATTAGCACTTCCAGTCAATGACACGGATCAAGGTGAGCCTCATGAAATGTACCTGTCAATTCTACATCAAGAAAAAAAATGGTAGGTAAGCAGCAATCAGTTGATACTAATTTTTAATTCAGAAAAACAGTATTTTAGGGGAAAATGACGTAAAATGGGCACTTCCAGTCAATGACATAGATCGAGATGCACCCCAAAGTATGCGCCGGTTAATCCTACATCAGGTTTAAATTGGCTGGTTAGCCGCAATCAGTTGAAACTATTTTTTAAATCAGAAAAACAGTATTTTAGGGGAAAATGAAGCAAAATGGACACTTTCAGTCAATGGCACAAATCAAGGCGTGTCCCATAGAATGCACCTGTCAATTCTACATCAAGAAAAAAAAATGGTTGGTTAGCCGCAATCAGTTCAAACTATATTTTAATCCAGAAAAACAGTATTTTTATGGGAAAATGAGGCAAAATGGGCACTTCCAGTCAATACTACAGATTGAGGTACAGTCAGCCAAATAACCTTAAGATTTCCATAAGGCCCAACTTATGAAACGGCCTTTAAATAATTCATAATGATTCGGATGAATTGCATAAGGTCACTCTATGACGTAAAATCGTCTCACAGCTTGGCTTTTATTCATGTTTAGCAACATGGTATTCTCAAGCGTCGGTAGCCGTGTGGATAAAACACGGGCTCGGTGATCCTGACGTTCATGGATCGAATTCAGTCTGCATCATTTTAAGATTTTTTTGTTCTTTTCATAAGTCTATCTTATGAAATTTTTCATAGCAGGCACGATCAATTTTCATAAGGTATTCTTATGTCATCCATAAGAATTAGTTATAGCAAATTTTCATAAGGTATTTCGATGAATTTCGCTAGTTTTTTTTCGCTGAGTGTATGCCCCATAGAATGCACCTGTCAATTCTACATCAATAAAAATTGGTTGGTTAGCCGCAATCGGTTGAAAGCATTATTTAATTCAGAAAAAACAGTGTTTTTTAGGGGAAAATGGGGCAAAATGGACACTTACACTCGATTCCGGTGAATGAAACTATCACCAATCGGTTCATTGACATTTTTTCATTCGGAAAAGATGGACTTCAAAGATCGCAATCAGCCGCAATAATTAGGTGCCTTTTTGGGTCGGTTTTTCCCCACTGTGCATCGGGGCATAATGGACAGCCCTGCATATTTTATGCTAATTCTTTGATAACATCGATCAGTTCCCGGGCAGAAAAGAATTACAAAACAATTGCAAGTTTTACCATTCAAAAAGAATTACTGAATGGTAAAATTTGCCATTGGTTTGTTTGAAATAAGTGACAAAAGGGCATAAATAATAACTGACATTGTTCTATGAAATAACTAAAGAATGTCAAATTTTAACATTACAATGGCAGGGGGGGGGGGGGTTAAAAATTCTCATTTTTAGCGTGACGTACTAAATGGATGCCCCCTTAAGTAATTTGCCCATGGAGATCGATACCACAGTTAAAATACTCCACCTTAGACGAGTTTACAAAACATCAAAGTTAATTAAATAAACTTTAGGCTAAAATAATTCAATTGTTTTTTCCAAACACTCTTAAACGCATAATAGTATGCAATGCGCGTACATCCATTCGTAATTACCAGTGTGCATTTCGCCCCAAATCGACTACAACATTTCTATTTTGAGTAAATTCTAATCACAAATAAAATATTTTATCCATTGCTAAATCTACGTATACATGCGAAAAGGTAGCAATTCCATGGTTTTTATGGTGGACACACTCAAACACTCGTAATATCTTATTTGCTGCTGCTTTGAAATTATAAGAATTTCACCATATGAAAAACATATTTCAATTTCAATGATATTTAGGTTACTTTGGATGCATATGAATGTAACTTTTGAAAAATAGAACGTTGACTTGTTCCTTTACACTTATGCATTAAAAGTTTAGCATAAAAGTCAACGGTTTCGGCAAAAATTAGGGTGTCCATTTCGCCCGCGGTGTCCATTATGCCCCGATCTCCCCTATTTATTTATGTCTTTCCTCAAAATTATGAATTCCCAGTAAAATTTCCAAGGGGGACCCCTCTTAACTTAAGAGAAAATCTAAATTTGTGTCAGCCTTATTCAGAAAAGCAACAATTATATCAAAGCCATAATCGAATTTGGAAACTTATTGATGGCTCATATTCCGAAGTTATGTATTATGTTAAACGTATAAGCAGAGCTGAAAAATATCAAAACTCTCAGTAGACTGCTTGACCACCTTCACTAGCACTGGATGCCGATCATTGTCAAGATATTTCGGCAATTTTTTTAATGCACACTTTAGCCTTTATTTTATTATCGTTGGTTATAAGATTTATGTAAAATTTGACAAAAAAAGTGCAAGCTAGTAAAATTTATCATAATAAAACCCATTCAAATTTCAACCGTGTTACAGAGCGTGAGGGCTCAACCAGTTGCATCAAAATTATGTGTAGTAATTTCAACGGCAAAAGGGGATTGATGCTATGAAATTAAAATATCCCCATACAACGTGGATTCATCCTACTGTAGGGGAGACTGAGGAGACTTGATCCCTGGGGAGACTTGTTTCCCCCATATTTGCTCGGAATCCAAAACATTTTTCTTCTAGCATATTTTTTCCAAAACTACTCCTGGACAAACGACTATGTTTTGGCTACAAGTGATTTCGATTGTACATTGCATTATTTTTTAACGGCTGACGGTTTGTTTTCAATCCTTCAGAAATCTTTTAGGCGATTCCGAAAAATCGCAATAACTTTGTGAAAATTGAACCAAATGGTGTCAAAATTTCACAGAACATAGCTTGAATAAAATACTTTCAAACTTATTTATCAAAATAAAGCTGTTGTTAACATATTTTAATTAATTCAGCTTAGTATACACAACAGTGACATGGGGAGACTTGATCCCTTGAGGATTACACACACATTATACATGTGAAAAATAAAATTCTATTCGGAAGCCTCTATTTACTTGAAATTCTAGTCTATTCAACGATAAAATGTGTCAGATAATTATAACTTGAGTACAAACCAAGAAAAGGGGGATCAAGTCTCCCCATTTTTAAAATCCGGCATATCCTTAAAAATTTAAGGAAATCTTACAATTTCAAACACTCCATATTTATCGGAAACAAAAGAAAACTCGAAAAGAAAATGTATAGGAAGACTCTTGAATCATTTTCCCTTTAAATAAACTATGTGCTCAAAGGGGGATCAAGTGTCACCCATTTTTGAAAAATACATCATAAGACATGCCTCCATAAAAACACAGTTTTGAAAACTTTAACAATAATTTAAAGGCCTTCTGTTGTGTATACACTTGCAATAGATGTTTACCTGTCATTTTGTACGGAAATCGGATCTAGTTGCGTGTTTTTTCTCAAAGTTTCAGGTAAATTAAGAAAAAGGGATCAAGTCTCCCCAGTCTCCCCTATAATTACGTCTCAGGAATCTAAAATGGTGTGATTTGACAAGATCGCTTTAATTTTCATCAAGATTTTACTCTTTTACACATATTTATCGCTTGCATTGATTTTGTCCACCTTTGTAATTTCAGCGATGAATCCAATTCTGATTCTGCAACACTGCAGGTAATCTTAGATGTGGTCAGAGACTTTTTTCTTGCTGCCCGTTTATCTGGTTATCCAATATTTTTGATGATTTGATGTTTCATATGCATGGGTTGGGTTCACTTTTTTACCTGGCCACTTCCGGCGGGACACCTGGAACCGGTTCCGGAACACAAGCGGTTCAGGTATGTTATTTGTGGATTGATTAGTACTTATCGGTGACAAATATCGGAAACAGCTTGTTAAGCGTTACGCGTTACGACCTACTATTCTTCGGTCATCGTCAGACGCATTCAGTTGGATTCACCCCTACAACTTCGTCAGTTTAATATATAAGCGGTTCA